>NC_134783.1:47075020-47110020 GCF_046742065.1 Oratosquilla oratoria | reverse complement strand
TGGGGGTTCTCTGGGTAGAGCGGGAGACCTGTGTTATGTTCTAGAAAGAATTAGGAATGTCTGAATCAGGGGCATCAAAAAGGAAATAAGTTGGTTTATGAACATGTATGTAAATAAGTGGGATAAGGAAATGGGTAGACGTTTTAAGAAGTAGTAAACTTATCGTTATTTTCGGATGAAAAGAGACTCTTCGTTCGGCTCGAAAGGGAGTCGTTCTTCATGGATCCGGATGAGGGAAATGCGACTTCCGAAGGGGTAATAAGAGACCGTGGCGGCACTCGTAGGCTGCTGCAGTAGTTGCAGATGCAGTGGGATGTTGCGGCGACGTGTTTATGTTTTGCGTGTTTTTGTGCTTGTGTGTGCTTGCGTGTGTGAGTTTGTATGTTTTTGTGCCTGTGTGTGAGTTCGTGTATATGTTTTGCGTGTTTTTGTGCTTGTGTGTGTTTGTGTTTGCTTGTGTGTGTGAGTTTGTGTTTTTGTACCTGTGTGTGAGTTCGTGTGTGTGTTTGTGCCCCTGTGTTTGTGTGTGTGTGTGTGCGTGTGCGTGTGCGTGCGCCTTTGTGTGTGTGTGTGTGTGTGTGTGTGTGTGTGTGTGTGTGCGTGTGCGTGTGCGTGCGCCTTTGTGTGTGTGCGTGCGCGCGCGCGCGTGTATGTGTGTGTTTATTTCCGAGAAGGGTCATTATAGCGTATCATTTGGATGTATATCAGTGCCTCTACCTTGATTGTGTACGAAATTGAAAACTATTTCATTCATTGCATTGTGTATTGCCCAATGACCTTGGACGTGGGGAGTATATGGGAATGGGGAGGAAGGCGGGAGTTTGCACAATGAATAGTCTGCTTATGAGTTGGGGGTGGGGGGGAGTGTTGTGTATCGAAGGGGGGAAGGCCAGGTTGGGGGGGAGGTTGAACAATGAAGGGTGGGAGTGGGTGAGTGGGGGGTGGACGGGGAGAGACAAATTTGAGAACACGGACTCATAAATTCACGTCTTTATCGCGATGTTGTATATTAAGACCCACTCGTCCTTCAATAGTAACTCATAAACAACAGTGCTCCTCAAGCTGAAAATGGAAATCGTCTGCAGTGGCCAGAATAAAGTATATAAGAACGACCGCCGTCGGACTGTACAGAATCTTTATATTACTTGTTTATTCTGTTATCATTTGCGTTTGTTTATTATTTGCTTTATTCAAATTTATCATTAGTTGTATGTCAATTTATTATTATTTAGTATTTACCTGTTTATGATTTGATTATACCTATGCATTTATTTTATTCATTATTTATAATTATTCATATTATAATTTTCATTTATTTATCATTATTATAATTTTTGTCGCATCCGACCTATGTATGGACCAAAAGGTCTCCTGTCGGCATGCTCCGCCCTTGTAATCCTTTTGATACAATAGGGTAAAGATCTTTTCTGTAATCATTTATGAGACCCGGTACGATGGTAACAAATGGTGAGGGATGACTTGTGTATCCTGTGCTGAGATGAGACTGACGAGGACGTCGCTTTTACTCGCGACGAATGACAAATGCATTGCATGATAAATGTGTAAAAGAAAAAAAAAACAAAGCTTTAGTTTGGAATGCGTTTCGTGTTCCTTTTATCTGTTGCAGTTATTCGTGTCTATTGTGTACAAAACGCGCGCGCGTGTGTCCGTCCGTGCTTGTGTGTGTGTGTGTGTGTGTGTGTCTGGCGTGTGTCTGGCTTGTCTGTGTGTCTGTCGTGTCCGTGTGTGTGTGTGTGTGTGTGTGTGTGTGTGTGTGTGTGTGTGTGTGTGTGTGTCTGTGTGTGCGTGCGTTTTTGTGTATGCGCGCGTTTGTTGTGTGCATGTATGTTTATATTTGTATTTTCGTATCATGGATCATGTTCTGCACTTGTGACTGACAGCTATTACCCTCCCAGATGAGAGATCATAGGTCGTATGTAGATCAGTCTATGGTTAAATACTGTGGCGTTATACACGCACACGTACACGGACACACCCAATTCTCTTGTTCAAGGGAAACAGTAACGGTTTGCAGTGTTTGTAAAGCTTCCAATCCCTGAACGGGGGGATCGATGTCGGGTCTGTACCGTCCAGCAAGCCCTCGACGCTAACTGCTACACCAGGAAACTCGTTTTCGCGGTGATGCTCGTATGGGCTTGTGCTTGCGCGGGCCATCATTCCTACGAGGTTCTTAGGCGGTTTCAAGGTCACCAAAAGACTTCCGAAGAGGCTTCAGGAGCTGCGTTGGGCTTCTTGGGAAGACCATTTTGTCAGGCGAGATCGCCAAGAACCGTGACTGATTTGCATGTCAGCGACGTAGAATATTCATGTAGTTGCCATGGTGAAGGACACCTGGAGCGCCACGCTGTGTTATTCTGTTCTTTGTTTGCATGACTTGTGTCGTGTAGTTTCCAAAGATTGGAGAGGAGTCCCATGTATGTGCACAGTGTGTCATGTCAGGGTGGGTCAGTAGATCTGATCAAAAGGGTTGTTTAACTCTATTAAATGGAGTCGAAGGCTGAGGTATTGAATTTGGTCGAGTTTGTTTCATTTCATTTGTTAGCACATACGCAGGATCACACGCTTACACACACACACACACACACACACACACACACACACACACACACACACACACACACACACACACACACACACACACACACACACACACACACACACACACACACACACACACACACACACACACTGTAAAAATTAAATTTAAGAAACTCTTATGGTAGATTTCTCTTGAAAATCTCGCCTTTACATTGAAATGAAGCTTACTTCGGTCTAAGACTTTTAAAAGTGAGTTTAACGAAGAGCAATAGTGTAGTTAAGTGAGGACGACCCAACTTCTTAAGGATTCCTTTGTGCATAGTAAGCAGGGAACCAGCAGTAGGCAGAGACACAAGAAACGTTATTGATGGTAGAACGGGACAGCGACATCGCTGACAGGCAGCACCAGCGCCAGTAGTAATAACAACAACAAACATTAATAACAATAGCAGCTGTATAAACAACAATAATAATTGTAGCGGAGTAAACAACGGAAAATGTTTAAAAAACAATTCGTATTATCATCAGCAGCAGGAACAACAACAAGATGGCAGCTGAACAAAAGGCTAGAGAATGGTGCAACGTCTGATCGTATGTCACCCAGGAGGAGGAGGGGGAGGTGAGGAGGAGTTGGAGGAAGTGAGGAGGTGAGGAGGAGAAGTTGGAGGAGGTGAGGAGGAGGAGTAGTTGGAGGAAGTGAGGAGGTGAGGAGGAGGAGTAGTTGGAGGAAGTGAGGAGGTGAGGAGGAGGAGGAGTTGGAGGAAGTGAGGAGGTGAGGAGGAGGAGGAGGAGGAAATGACTAGGTAAGGAGTAGGAGGAGGAAGAAGAGGACGAGGAGGAGGAAGAAGAGGACAAAGTGGGAGAGGAGGAGGAGGAGGAAGTGGGAGAAGAGGAGGAGGAAGAGGAAGAGGACGAAGAGGGAGAGGAGAAAGAAGAGGGCGAAGTGGGCGGAAGAGGAGAAGGAGAAAGAAAAGGAAGAGGATGAAGTGGGGTGGAGGAGGAAGAGGACGAAGAGGAGGAGGAGGAGGAGGAAAAAGAGGAGGAGGTCCAGCTGCAGGTTGGTGATGAAATACGACATTTATCTCCGAGATGGTGGTGACGTCATTGTGACCTCTTGGTGTTTAAACCTGACGACATGACGTCAAGAGCCGGTTTCTTAGTAATGCGATGTCGAAACTCTCCGTTACCCACTTTTTCCGTGACGGTAATAGGGCGACAGAATTTGAATACTGACGTACAGCCATGAGCAAAATTTTTGACCCACGCTACAGTCACAAAGCTATTTTTCTTGTCGAGTACGTGATATGTTTTTCTATATAATATTTAGCTTATGATTAGGCAATTTTCTTAGATTAAAGAAATACCAGAAAAAGAATTTTAATTTCATATCATGGAAAACTCTGTGTGGATCAAGATTTTTGATCGTGACTGTACAAACACAAAGTATCAATATACGGCATATTAACCCATAAAGTAATTCGGAGTTTAAGGGAACAAAATGTCAAAGGTAGGCCACTATAACAGAGCTCAGACTTTATCAACAATTGACCTAGTTTTTGAACTGCTGTCGTACTATTTTATTATAGACAAGGTCAGCCCCTCGGGCAGAACGTTTTAAGCCTTAGCTTAGCCAACCCACGCATGTGTGGGAAGTTGTTAGGGTTAACGTGAATGTAAAACGTTTTAATCACGTTGAAACCATCAAAACGTTTGATGATGGTGATGAAGTTTTAATCACTTTCTAGGTTAGGTTCGCTGAATACTCTTGTTAGTTTATATGGAAAATAGTTCATCTATTTTTCTTGCTGTATTTTTCTTTTCAAAACGTTCGGTCGTCGATTGGTATATAGAGGACCCCGAGAGCTAGTGAAACGATAATTGAAGAACTTAAAGCGTATCGCTAGTAACAACGAGAATCGTACAAATAATTTCAGACAGTCGCCCCGGGAATCGAACCATGACCTTACCGACTGAGCCATAGGAGCTCAGTCGGTGAGGTAACGGCTTGGCATCATGCAAGGCCTCGGTTCGATTCCCGGGGCGACTGTTAGGAATTATTTGTATAATTGAAGAAGTTTTGATAAAAACAATTCTGAAAGTGAGGCTGCTGATAACGTTGTTTCAAGTACAGTACACAATGAATTAGGCAGTTTTGATTTTATTCTAATTTTTTAATTGGCTTGTTTACTGCTTATTTGTACATTTATTTTATCTATATTTCTGTTTATTTGATTTGCCTATTTGTTTATTTATCTACCAATTCACTCACAGGGTTTACTTGTGAATGTTTATTTTAACTAATGATTCACTCTGAGAATTCTTGCACGAGCAAGCCACACATGGTAGTTTCCCCTCGTCCCCATTAGTTTTCTTGTCTCCCTCTTACTTTTAGTCATCCTCTTCTTTTTTCTTCCTCTTTTTCCTCCTCCTCCTCCTCACCCTCCTCCTAGTCATCCTCGTCTTTCTTCACCTGGTGTTCCTGTCTCGTTTTCTTCCTCCTTGTCTTTATCCACCCTGTTTTCCTCCTCTCCCTCCTCCTCTTCGCCTTCTTCCGCCTCGTCTTCCTCCTTTTCTTCCTCCTTTTCTTCCTCCTTTTTCTCCAGCTTGTATCATTTCAGTTCCGGCTACTTCTAGAATTGCAGTTCCTCAATTCCCCCCCCCCAAAAAAAAAGACTCGATTGTTATGTGTATAGAAACAATTTAGCTCTCAAGCCTGTACTACTTTTGATTCGTTCATATATTTTTTGTTGATTAATTTGGCCTAGAAACGAGTTATTAGCATGATAGAGTTTGAGTAATTTAATTTCATGAATATTAAACCTCCATTTCATTATTGTAATGAGGAATGGAATGACGAACATTGGGTAGTGATTTTATACACATTTATGAATTAATAGAAAAGTATCAGAATGGAGTAGACAGATTATTTTACAGTTTAATCAGTGAATGTCGTTTTAATGTCGCAACAAATGATAGTTTGGAATTAGGTTAATCTATAATCAAAGTGGATTTGATTTTTGATTCAACATGTTATTAAGGTTTTTGTAGTGTGACGAAATGTACAAACGTCTTAATACGTATGTGGTTTTTGTTTTACACACGTACACGCACGCAAAAACACACACGCACGCACACACACGCGTACGCACACACGCACGCACACACAAGCGTACGCACACACGCGTACGCACACACGCACGCACACACACATAGGAACACACGCACGCACACACACGCGCACGCACACACACGCGCACGCACGCACACACAGACACGCACACGCAAACACGCACACACAGACACGCACACACAAACACGCACACACAAACACACACGCACACGGAAACACACACACACACACACGCAAACCCACACACTCTCTCTTTCTCTCTCTCTCTCTCTCTCTCTCTCTCTCTCTCTCTCTCTCTCTCTCTCTCTCTCTCTCTCTCTGTCTCTCTCTATCTCTCTGTCTCTCTCTTCCCCTCTCTCTTTTCCCCTCTTTCATCCTCTTTCATCCTCTCCTCCTCTCTTCCTCTCTCTTCCTCTCCTCTCTCCCCTCTTTCCTCTCCTCTCTCTCCTCTCTCCTCTCTCTCTCTTTCTCTCACTCTCTCTCTCTCTCGCTCTCACTCTCTCTCTCTCTCGCTCTCTCTTATTCTCTCTTCCTCTCTGTCTATCTTCCTCTCTCTCTCTCTCCCCCTCACTCTCTCTCCCACCCTCTTTCTCTCTCTCTCTCTCTCTCTCTCTCTCTCTCTCTCTCTCTCTCTCTCTCTCTCTCTCTCTCTCTCTCTCTCTCTCTCTCTCTCTCTCTCTCTCTCTCCAAGGTAAAGGGTAAACAAATTAGTGAAATGAGGCTTTGTTTTAATTAGTAAATGTTTTACTCGTTCAGACGTACCAACCCCTCCGAACCGTCACGCGTTTCATTGTTCATTTTGACACCCCACCCACGGACCCGCCTCACTGTAAAGATCATTTTTTTGGTGCGTGTGTATTTTTGTAGATTACTGTTTCTGATTCATGGTATATTAGAATTATACAAATGTATGTCAGTTGAGACATTGTGGCAAGTTGAGAAAGGTGGAAAAAGAAGACGCGTGTCTAGTTCCGAGTCTATTCCTGACCTGTTACGCTTTAAGCTGCTTCATTTCTCTGGAATAAACTTTCAAATAAACTCGTGTTTTTCACGTTTTTCAAATGTGTATCTCGTTACAGCATTAATAGTTTAGTTGAAAAACAATCTTTGATTATAGGGGGAGCACTGTATACAGAAACGAATTGAACACTCGACAATGTAAGATAAGTACTTACTTATCTCGGATAAATTACAAGAACGCAAGAATGCATTTAGTAAAAAGAAAACGGGGTTGCAGTGTTCTCTTATAACAATATACGCCAAAAGATGTCAAAATAAATATACAAAACTGAGGAAAGTGTTTGTTATGGTGACGCCACACTAGGCATTTCTCGCTAGCATGCTACTTGCATTTGCTACTTCATTTGAGCAGGAATGACTTGGGTTACGATCTTTTGTTTTTTAATTTTCCAAACCACAAATTAGGCTACTCTTTCGTCATATATTGAGAAGCTGAATGACGAACTAAGAAGTTAAACCTATATGAATGTTAGACAAACGAAGTAGGTAGCAAAAGCAAGTAGCATGCTAACCTAGTGTGCCGCCATCTTTACCAAGCCTCCCTGACACTGGAAAACGCTATTGCAATCATATAAGCTTTGAAACTAAACTCCATATTGAATACATGTAAGCCTATGGAAGAACTTTTCCCCAACTGCACATAAAGGCATTTCTCGCTAGCATGCTACTTGCGTTTGCTACTTCATTTGAGTAGAAATGACTTGGGGTTACGATTTTTTTTTTTTTTTTTAATTTTCCAAATGTCAAATTACTCTCTCGTCATATAATGAGAAGGTGAATGACAAGCTAAGGGAAGTTAAACCTAGAATATGAATGTTAGACAAACGAAATAGCAAAAGCAAGTATATTTTCCTCCGGCATGCTGGAGGAAAATATATTTTCCTCCGGCATGCTGGAGGAAAATATATTTTCCTCCGGCATGTTGGAGGAAAATATATTTTCCTCCGGTATATCAAATGACATTCTATGTATTTATGTTGAGAAAACAAAATAGTTTGCCACAGTGACTTCACGGCGGAAAAATAGCTGGAGGTAGACGGTACCGTCGATGAATCGGAGGTTGGAGAAAAAAATTAGCCCAGTGTGATAACCCGTCTAAGGACGACGAAGACCAAGTACCTCGCATCGCGTGAGCAAGACACCATCCTTTGTTCTTAATAACAGTTCTTGCTGCGGCTGTGTTCACGTGGGGGTGTTCACTCTCAAAAGAACACCGTCGCATGAGGCGGGTCAGCTGTTGCGACACACGGGCACAGCAGCTCTTAATGGCGCGCAGCTGCATGCAGGACTATTATTCACTGAATGTGGAAGCGGTGGCACAGCTGCAGTGGTTACATGATAGTTATGTCATGCAAGACTGTCTCGTTGTGGGCGGGCGAGTGTACGTTAACTGTAATATATATATAAATATATATATCTATATATATATATATATATGTATATATATATATATATATATAATAATTATAGTGTGTGTGTGTGTGTACACGTGTATGTGTGTGTGTGTGTGTGTACACCTGTATGTGTAGGTGTACGTGTACGTACGCGTTTAGAGTACATATACAAGCTCGCTTACAAACAGGCACACACACACACACACACACACACACACACACACACACACACACACACACACACACACACACACACACACACACACACACACACACACACACACACACACACACACACACACACACACACACACACACACACACACACACACACACGGCTTACTGAAGGTGTGGTTAGTATCAAGGGCTACTGACGTCGCATACCCGCTCTCGAGCCCCGTTCGTGGCTTAAAACATCATCTCAAATTGCAAACCGTTACTATCCCCCTTGTGCATGGAATGGGTGTAAGGTGGCATCATTATCTAGAGATTTGTCAGATTTCGACTTCTGAGCTCTCATCCGGTTGGGTAATAGCTGTCGATGTCAAACCAAGCACGTGATCCAAGACAATGACGAATCACGTCGCAGGCACGTGCAATCGGGTGCTCATGTTGGTGTGAAAGGTTTAGGAATCTAAGCACGTCTTTGGTTTTATTGTCTACACGTCCTGGATTCTAAACACCAATGAAAGACTCTTCGTAGATGATGGATGGTCATCTTTGCTTGTGGAAATCATAAACCGGTATTTGGATATTTGGTCAAAAGATAGTGTGAGTTATGTGAACATACAACACGCGCGCACACGCACGTACACACACACACACACACACACACACACACACACACACACACACACACACACACACACACACACACACACACACACACACACACGTGGCGCAGTGGTTATAGTTCTCACCTGCCACTACGGCGGTCCGGGTTAGAATCCCGCCCAGTGCTGAAATAATCTCAGTATCGCTGCGCTGCGGGTTGTTATTCCAACTCTCGTGGGCGGGGAGTTGTGTGTGCGTGTAAGGTCACATTATTAACCATAGATCGGTCATTCACGAGCTCTGAGCTCTCATGAGGGAGGTTAATAACTGTCGATCACGAGTCCAACACGTGATCCAAGACCATGGTGAATCACTTTCTCTCTCTCTCTCTTTCACACACACACACACACACACACACACACACACACACACACACACACACACACACACACACACACACACACACACACACACACACACACACACACACACACACACACACGTAAACGCGCATTGTCGCATAACCCTATTGATAACTGTGTTGCCACGTGCCTCGTAGGTCGTGATGAAGGACCTACATTACCTTGGAGGGCATTTGAAGAGAGATCTCACGAAGGTCAGGTCGTAATACTCCTTTAGCGACGGAAGCTCTTGTTCTAACGAGGTTTGTTGATGATGAATACAATTAATAAGACAAGAGTGTTGCTTGGTAGATCTCTAGAGGGATGAGATGTTTCCTGAGGATGGCTAAGGGCAAATGGTTTTATTTTTGTAATTGTATAGCGCTTGATGATTTTTTGAAAAAGTAGAGTTAGTTCATTAGTAAGGCTAAGCTAAGGGGTTAAGAGAGATTTATCCATGTCTGTTTGAGGTCATTTCCGAAGATGATTAAAGATTAATGGCTTTAGCCAGAGTTCATTTTCTAAAGAGCATAATGGTAGAATTTGAGTTTGCTCTTAGTGTTTGGAAAAAGCGGCGAGATGCAGAAAAAATAATTTTATTCACTTGCCATATAATACGTCATCGTAAGAAACAATATACATACTGGAGAAAACATATTGAATTACAAAGGATTACAAAGGCGGAGCATGCCTGCAGGATACCTTTTTGGCTAACTCTAGGTCGGATGCGAAAAAAAATCATAATGATAAATAAATAAACGAATAAATAAAAACTGATGATGTAAATAATAAATAAATATTACTACCTGTACTCTCCCTACCCACCAATACTAACACAGAAAGAGAAAAATTATAATAACAATAAGATAAATGAAAATCGAAATAGTTTGTAATTACTACGGTAGTGTCCGTATGACTGTAGAGGTATGCATGATCTTCATGACCGCAGTAAATTCTTTCAGGGAACATTTAGGCAATTATGCAGACGCTCGTAATAAAAGTCTGGAAATGAGGAGGAAGGAAGAGGGAGGAGGAGGAAGGAGGAGGCGGGGGGTGGGATGGTGGAGGTTGAGGGTGAGGGTGGAGGGGGATGGTGAGGGTGGAGGGGGATGGTGAGGGTGAGGGGGAGGGCGAAGGTGAGGGGGGGAGGGAGAGGGGCAGGCCTGCGTGTACATATTTCATTAGGAGCTCCAACTTTGTTGGACGGAAAGTCGCTTGTTTGTATACTGACGTAACAAAACCCCTCGTCACATTGTTCTGTCGAGTATGATGATCGTGTGCTAGCTGTCACGTGGCTCTACACGGAATCGTTATCTAGAAAGGGTGGAGTCCAGATACAGATTTTTTTACGTTTTCCCATTAGGGAAGTGATGGTACGTCGGTGATGTCATCGAAACGTCATTGAAACGTCATTGAAACGTCAATGAAACGTTGTCATGTACCCTAGTGGACCCGTGGGTGTTAGACGCCCGAAGGACACACGCGATGGTTGACTTGGAATGCGGTGTTAGTACCTGCAATGGCAGGTGAACGATCCTGGCGCGCGTGTGTGCGTGCATGTGTGTGTGTGTGTGTGTGTGTCTGTCTGTCTGTCTGTCTGTCTGTCTGTCTGTCTGTCTGTCTGTCTGTCTGTGTCTATGTATGTCTGTCTATGTCTGTCAGTCAGTCTGTCTTCATGTTTATATCATTGCGTAGTGGCAGCAGCTACCCGGAAATTGGACGTCTTTTTTATAGCGTGACCTCTTTCCCCTCTACCTCTCTCCCCTTCTATCTACTCCCCCTACCCCCTCTCCCCCTCTCCCCCATATCCCTCTCTAACCACCTCTTCTTCCCCTCTCCCCTCTTCTCCCCCTCTCCCCCCCCCCCTCCCTCCCCCTCTCCTCCCCCTTCTTCCCCTCCCCCCTCTCTCCCCCTCTCCCTCTTCTCCTCTCCCCCCCCTCCCCCTTCCTCTCCCTCCCCTTCTCCCCCTCTCTCCTCTCCCTCTCTCTTTCCTCCCTCCTCCCCCTCTCCCCCCCCCCCTCCCCCCCTCCCCTCTCCTCCCCTCCCCTCCTTCCCTTTCTCCCCCCCCCTCTCTCCCTCCCCCTCATCCCCTCCTCCTCCCCCCCCCCCCCCCCTCCCTCTCCCCCCTCTCCCCCCTCCCCCCCTCTCCCCTCTTCTCCCCCTCCCCCTCTTCTCCCCCTCTCCCCTCTTCTCCCCCTCTCCCCTCTTCTCCCCCTCTCCCCTCTTCCTCTCCCCTCTCCCCTTTTCTCCCCCTCTCCCCTCCCCCCCCACCCCTCCCCCCTCTCCCCTCTCCCCCTCTCCCCTCTCCCCCCCCCCCTCCCTCCCCCCCCTCACCCCCCCTCTCCCCTTTTCTCCCCCTCTCCCCTCTCCCCCCTCTCCCCCTCCCCCCCCTCTCCCCCCCTCCCCCTCTCCCCTCTCCCCCCCCCCCCTCCCCCCCCCCTCTCCCCTTTTCTCCCCCCTCCCCTTTTCTCCCCTCCCCCTTTTCTCCCATCTCCCCCTTTCTCCCTCTCCCCTTTTCTCCCCCTCTCCCCTCTTCTCCCCCTCTCCCCTTTTCTCCCCTCTCCCCTTTTCTCCCCCTCTCCCCTTTTCTCCCCCTCTCCCCTTTTCTCCCCCTCTCCCCTTTTCTCCCCCTCTCCCCTTTTCTCCCCCTCTCCCCTTTTCTGCCCCTCTCACCTTTTCTCCCCCTCTCACCTTTCTCCCCCTCTCACCTTTCTCCCCCTCTCCCTCTTTTCTCCCCCTCTCCCTCTTTTCTCCCCCTCTCCCTCTTTTCTCCCCCTCTCCCTCTTTTCTCCCCCCTCCCTCTTTTCTCCCCCTCTCTCTTTTCTCCCCCTCTCCCTCTTTTCTCCCCCTCCCCCTCTTCTCCCCCCTCTCCCTCCTCCCCCCTCCCCTCTCCCCTCTCTCTCCCCTCTCTCCCACCTTCCTCCCCTCTCTCCCCCCTCCTTCTCTCTCATCTCCCCTCTCCCTCTTTTCTCCCCCTCTCCCTCTTTTCTCCCCCTCTCCCTCTTTTCTCCCCCTCTCCCTCTTTTCTCCCCCTCTCCCTCTTTTCTCCCCTTCTCCCTCTTCTCCCACTCCCCCTCTTCTCCCCCCTCTCCCTCTTCTCCCCCTCCCCTTTTCTCCCCCTCTCCCCTCTCATCTCCCCTCTCCCCTCTCATCTCCCCTCTCCCCTCTCATCTCCCCTCTCCTCTTCTCCCTTCTTCCCTCTTCTACCTCTTTCCCCTCTCCTCCCCCTCTACCCTCCCATCCCCCTCTCCCCACTCCCCTCTTCCCCTTTCCCTTCACGGAACCGGAAACGTGTCCGCTATAACCTCACGCAAGAGCCTGAGGAGCTATACACCCTGCATGGGTACATGTCATGTTATTTATTATTCATATTATTTATTATTCATATTATTTTTGTGATAACTATTTGTTTCTCTCACACACACACACACACACACACACACACACACACACACACACACACACACACACACACACACACACACACACACACACACACACACACACACACACACACACACATATATATATAATTTATGTAGGGAATTGTTAAACTGGAGGGATAAGAACTACTTTACATATTTCATTTATTCCCGTTTATTATTTATTCCTTTATTCGTTCATTCATTAATTCTTTGCAACATAGTACTCTACCTTGCTTTAGTAAGGTCTTACTTCACCTCTTGACATATGTGTCGTATATTTCTCTTATTCCTTATTTTACATTTATTTTACGTAGTCCATTTTGAAACAAGTGTTTTAATCATAACACTGTGTACCGGAAATTCATCACTTAAAAAGAGACTACATACAGTTGTGTAGAACGAAATTGTTGAAATAGAAGTTCATTCCGTTGGCTCTTAAAGTTACTCAAATAATCTAAAAAATATTTTTGTTAATGTTTACTAGTAATATCCAAAAACTGCCGTACCACTATCTAACTTCAGGTATGGTACTAACCCACAAATATTGTGACAAGCTGTGATGAGATAAAAAGAATTGTAGTTAATTTTACATAAGCTTCGTTTAGTTAATTTTGCGTCAAGCTAAATATTTACATCGATGTATCGCCTATTATTTTGTCCTCGGATTGGCGTAATTCTTTCGCTGGGTACATAGGAAGTATTGTACATGTTTACAATACACTTGATTTGTGTTTGTCATAAAAAACGTCACATTTATAACTTCTTTAATGTGTACTTGCCATAAGAAGAACCATCATAATCAGATTTATCATTTCTTTGGTGTGTATTTGTCATGAAAAAGCAATCGTCACATTTATAATTTCCCTAATATGTACTTTTGCCACATAAGGAACCATAATTATCAGATTTATTATTTCTTTGGTGTGTGTTCGTCATGAGAAATGCAATCATTATCAGTCTCTTCTCAACAACGTGCTTCATGAAACATGATCCATCAATCAGTTATGGTTGAGCACGCGTCTACTGATACGGTGCCATTACTATGACGAGTGGCCAATTATCCAAAAGCAGGTAGCCAATTACTCCTTAGCATGGGTGAGCGAATATGTCTCGTAAATGCCTCGGCAGAAACAGAGCAGCTACCACGCAGGCAAGAATTTGGCCCTAAATTTTAATTTGATGACCTTGTTGCGTTCAGAGAAATCAGCTGACTGTATTGATCCTGTGTCATGTGTGTGTGTTGAGACTGGGGTTAAGTTTGGGATTTTGTGAAGCTTGTAGTTGTGGGTGGAATGTGTCTTTTAATTTCGTCGGCGATAGATGTTTGAACATGTCTTACAGTAGTATGTATAGGGAAGTATTCAAGTAGATCGTTGTTGTTATTGTTATTGTTATTGCTGTGATTGCTGTTGTTGTTATTGCAGTTGTTGCTGGTGATATTGCTGCTTTTGCTGTTGCTGTGGCTTTTGTTATTGTTGTTGTTTTACAATTTGGTTACAAAAGTAACTTCAAAAAACTTTCTGTATATAGAATTTATCAAATACTTGGCAACATAACATTATTTGCATAGTACTAATGGGTTAGTTTGAAGTGACTACAATAATATACTTAAATTTTTTCTTAACGCTCATTTCAGACTATTTTCTTCAGGAAGAGGGAGCCCTAAGGACAAAATAAATGAATGAATGAATAGACAAGTAAGATATAAGGCTGTCGTATAGATTTTGTTAAACGTAAATGTCTTTATTTATCTGTGTGTTCCTAGAGTTATGGATTTTGATAAAAGGTGAATTTAGGAATTTGCATCGTTGTTGCTGTATTATAGCGTAGAAGTGATGCACAGCTCGAGAAACAAGATCCTTAACATTACCTGGGATGCAGGTTTGGTAATAAGGACGGAGAAAACTGTCGGAGTAATATGTTACAATTGTAAAAATAAAGTTTTATTTTACTTGAGTTATCAAGACGATTACTTGCGGGTGGTCATTCATAGATAATGCAAATTAAAACTGTTTATTTATTTGATTTATTTTCTGGTAATATGGACGTAGAAAACTGTCGGAATGATGTTTTAGGAATAAAAAAAGTCGTCCTTAACTTGAGTTATCAAGACCATAATTGGGAAAGTTTATTCAATCATAAGTAATGCGAATTAAAACTATTTATTTCTTATTTAATTCCTAATACCAACACAGCTAGCAAAAGACATAAGAACTTCTTTGCGCAACTGTACACGATAAGGACGAAAACACTAAAGCTGTGATCGTCTTGCAGTAGTGCAGACGAGCCTATGAAAGAACATAAAGGTGTCTAGGTAGGCTTAGAGCTGTACACACATCGAGACAAGTCGACAGCATTGCAGTGTTGTTCGTCTGATCGTGTCATGTTCACACGCAATGCTTACCTCTAGTTGTGGCACTCTCGTGGATTAGGAACACCGTGGCACTTGTATATGGCACTCTAACAGGATAGGGCCACGAGTTATTGCAGTCATATAAACATGAAACACCGTATATAAGATGTATATATATACTCGTATAACCTCGATTGCTGGTTATTTTGTATATACCCATATACAGGAGTTATTTGGTGATGCAAGTTCATTTTCACTTGCTTGTGGAAATTTGTACCGTTTTATTATTATTTTCTTTTAATTCTCACAATGAAGACCTCTTACTCTGAGTTTGGCTACATTTATTTAATTTTGTTTCTTCACTATCCTTGTCTTGTTTTTCGATCTCTTCCATGATACGCAAGTCCCCCACTTCCCATTTCGCTTCTCTTCTTAATCTTCTTACATTTTCATATTCGTCTTATCCTTTTCTTACGCTTTATCCTTTCTTCAGTTTCTTAGCTCTCACCAAATTTCATCTTTTCTCGCTTGTTATGTCTTCTACCTCCCTCCTACTTCATTCCCCTTTCTCTTATCCTTTTCTTACGCTTTATCCTTTCTTCAGTTTCTTCCCTCTTGCCAAATTTCATCTCGCTTCTTAGACCTTCTCCCTCCCTCTTATCCTACATCCTCCTCTCTTACTCCCCCTCTCTTATTCCCCCTCTCTTATTCCCCCTCTCTTATTCCCCCTCTCTTATTCCCCCTCTCTTATTCCCCCTCTCTTATTCCACCTCACTTACTCCCCCTCGCTTACTCCCCTTCTCTTACTCTCCCTTCTTCTCTTACTCTCCCTTCTTCTCTTACTCCCCCTTCTTCTTTTACTCCCCCTTCTTCTCTTACTCCCCCTTCTTCTCTTACTCCCCCTTCTTCTCTTACTCCCCCTTCTTCTCTTACTCCCCCTTCTTCTCTTACTCCCCCTTCTTCTCTTACTCCCCCTTCTTCTCTTACTCCCCCTTCTTCTCTTACTCCCCCTTCTTCTCTTACTCCCCCTTCTTCTCTTACTCCCCCTTCTTCTCTTACTCCCCCTTCTTCTCTTACTCCCCCTTCTTCTCTTACTCCCCCTTCTTCTCTTACTTCCCCTTCTTCTCTTTCTCCCCCTTCTCCTTCTTACTCCCCTTTCTCTTATTCCCCCTTCTCTTACTCCCCCTTCTCTTACTCCCCCTTCTCTTACTCCCCCTACTCTTATTTCCCCTTCTACTCTCCCATCTCTTACTTCCCCTCTCTTACTCCCCCTCTCTTACGCCCCTCCTATTCGCCCCTCTTATTCCCCCCTCTTATTCCCCCCTCTTATTCCCCTCTCTTACTCCCCTTTCTTCTACCTTTTCGTTCCAGCCTCTCACTGTTCCACCCCTCACTCTTCTTCCCCTCGCTTTTCTTCCTCTCTCTTCCTCCCCAACTCTTCCTCCCCCAACTCATCCTCCCCCAACTCTTCCTCCCCAACTCCTCCCCAACTCTTCTCCAACTCTTCCCCAACTCTTCCTCTCCCAACTCTTCCCCAACTCTTCCTCTCCCAACTCTTCCTCCCCCAACTCTTCCTCCCCCAACTCTTCCTCCCCAACTCTTCCTCCCCAACTCTTCCTCCCCCAACTCTTCCTCACCAACTCTTCCTCCCCCAACTCTTCCTCCCCAACTCTTCCTCCCCAACTCTTCCTCCCCAACTCTTCCTCACCAACTCTTCCTCCAATCACTCTTCCTCCAACCACTGTTCCTCCAACCACTGTTCCTCCAATCACTCTTCCTCTAACCACTCTTTCTCCAATCACTCTTCCTCCAATCACTCTTCCTCCAATCACTCTTCCTTCCCTCACTCATACTCCTCTGACGCTTCTTCCTCTCTTCAAATTTCTCCCTCCTCTCACCATTTTTCCCCTCGCTCTTCCTCCCTTAACTCTTCCTCCCTTAACTCTTCCTCTCTTAACTCTTCCTCTCTTAACTCTTCCTCTCTTAACTCTTCCTCTCTTAACTCTTCCTCCCTTAACTCTTCCTCCATTAACTCTTCCTCCCTTCACTCTTCGTCCCTTCACTCTTTCTTCACTCTTCCCTTCACTATTCATCCTCGTCCTGCTCTTCTTCCTCTGTATCTTCTCCCAGCTTTTCTTCCTCTTCCTCCTGTTTTTCCTCTTTGTTTCTCCTCATTTTGCTCTTCTTATTCCTCTTCTCCTCTTCCTCCTTGATCTTCATCCTCCTTCTTCCTTCTCTTCCTCATCTTCCTTCTCTTCCTCCTTTTCTTTTCCTCTTTTCTTCCTTTTTCTTCCTTTTTCTTCCTCTTCCTCCTCATCCTCTTCCTTCTCCCCCTCTTCCCCCTCCTGCTCCTCCTCCTCCTGATCTTCCTGATCTATCTTCCCCTCTTCCATTCCAACCACGCACCAACACTTCCCAACTTTTCTTATGATGACTTTCCTCTCCTCCTCCGTTTTTTTTATTTTTTTTTAACATTTTCTCTTCTCTTTACAATCTTTGAGAGTTTGCTACATTGTACCCTACCATGACCATTCCATTCAACACCTATAGCTTTTTTATGATCCCTCTTACCTCACATTCTTT
Organism: Oratosquilla oratoria; assembly: GCF_046742065.1. Classification (NCBI taxonomy): domain Eukaryota; kingdom Metazoa; phylum Arthropoda; class Malacostraca; order Stomatopoda; family Squillidae; genus Oratosquilla; species Oratosquilla oratoria. Next base: position 47,092,381 of record NC_134783.1, on the reverse strand, counting down.
CAGTCCTCTCCCCTCTCTCCCCTCTCTTCCCTCTCTCCCCTCCCTCTTCCCCTTCCCCTCTCTTCCTTTCCCTTCCCTCCCTTTTCCTTTGTTTATACATTCAAACATTTCTTTCCCTTGATACCATCGCTTTTCTCTGCATCTCCTTCCCCCAGTCTCTTTCCTGTCGTCTTTCTTCCATTCTTTCTCGTTGTGCTTTCCGGGTGTTCTACCCTTCAGGCCTTTTTCTCCTACACACGCAGTCTCTCCTGTTTCTTCGGCACACCACTTCTAACCTGTTTCTCCGGTACACCATTCGCCTCCTCAGCATAACACATTCCATGTCATTGCCCTTGTCCTTGACTTTGCCCTTGTATTTGCCCTTGTCTTTGCCCTTATCTTTGCCTTTGCCCTTGTCTTTACCATTGACTTTGCCCTTGACTTTGCCCTTGACTTTGCCCTTGACTATGCCCTTATCTTTGCCCTTGTTTTTGCCCTTGACTTTGCCCTTGTCTTTGCGCTTGGCTTTACCCTTGTCTTTGCCCTTGACTTTGCCCTTGACTTTGCCCTTGATTTTGCCCTTGTTTTTACCCTTGTCTTTGCCCTTGTCTTTGCCCTTGTCTTTGCCCTCGACTTTTGTCCCGAAAATTTTCCTTGTTCAATTTTGACATATCCCTATTTCCCCTTTCCCCATTTCTCCCCTTCCCCCTCTCATATTGTACCCCTTTTTCTCCCTTCCCCTTTACGCTTTCCTTTCCACTTTTCTCTATATTTTCCCCTTTCCTCATTCAATTTATATAATTCTTTGTCTCCTCATTCCCCTTTCCCCTTTCTCAATCCACAAGTTCCGTATTCCTCGTTTCCCATCCCTCGCTTCTATATCTTTCCCCATTCCCCTTCCCCATTGCCCTTCCCCCATTGCCCTTCCCCATTGCCCTTCCCCATTGCCCTTTTCCGATTCCCCTTTCTCTTTTCCTCATAACGCCTTTCCCTATTCTTCATTTCCCCGTTCCCATTCCACACCCTCCCTTACCTATTCCCCTCTCCCCATTCCACTCTCCCAATTCCACTCCTATTCTCCTTTCCCTATTCTCTTTTCCCTATTCTCTTTTCCCTATCATCTCTTCCCTATCATCTCTTCCCTATTCTCTTTTCCCTATTCTCTCTTCCCTATTCTCCTTTCCCCATTCCTTTCTCCTTATCCTTTCCTATTTCCCCTTCATATTCCCCTCTCCCTATTCCACTTTCCCTATTCTCCTTTTCCCATTCCTCTCCCCCATTACCCTTTCCCATTCCCCCTCCCCTATTTCCCTTTACCTATTCTCCTTTCCCTATTCTCCTTTCCCCTTTCCTCTCTCCTCGTTACCTTTTCCCATTCCCCCTTCCCTTTCCCCTCTCCCCATTCCCCTCTCCCCATTCCCCTCTTCCCATTCCACTCTCCCCATTCCCCTATCCCCATTCCCATCTTCCCATTCCCCTCTTCCCATTCCCCTCTTCCCATTCCCCTATCCCTATTCCCCTACTCCCTATTCCCCTACTCCCTATTCCCCTCTCCCCATTCCCCATTCCCCTCTCCCCATTCCCCTCTTCCTATTCCCCTCTCCCCATTCCCCATTCCCCTCTCCCAATTCCCAATTCCCCTCTCCCTATTCCCCTCTCCCTATTCCCCTCTCCCTATTCCCCTCTCCCCATTCCCCTCTCCCCATTCCCCTCTCCCCATTCCCCTCTCCCCATTCCCCTCTTCCTATTCCCCTCTCCCCATTCCCCTCTCCTCATTACCCTCTCCCCATTCCCCTTTCCCCTCGCCCCATTCCCCTTTCCCCTCGCCCCATTCCCCTCGCCCCATTCCCCTCTCCTCATTACCCTCTCCCCATTCCCCTTTCCCCTCGCCCCATTCCCCTTTCCCCATTCCCCTTTCCCCTCGCTCCATTCCCCTTTCCCCATTCCCCATTCACCTTTCCCCATTCCCCCTTTCCCCATTCCCCTTTTCCTTGCATCCTCTTCCTTTCTTCACATGACGCTAACCACATCACTGTTCGCGCGTCGCGCTCACTTTCCTTTCCACTCAAACCTGTTGTCACTCCACTTCCTCCCTGTGCTTCATCCACCCTCTATCTCCATCCCAATTCTCCAGCCGTCTCTTACCTCCACACTCCATCGCGGGATCTTGTCATCCTTGTACCTCTCGTGTCTCCACCCTTACCCTCGTGTCTCCTATTCGTTTATGTTTTCTCTCTTGTTTCTCAATTTTTAAGATTCCTTTTATTTTTTTTTATTATTATTTTTTTTTTTTTGTATTTTCTTCAGTCTCTCTCCAATCTCGGTCTGCCCGTATCTCCGTGTTCACATCTCCCTGCTCACATCTCCCTGCCCGCATCTCCCTGCCCACATCTCCCTGTCCACATCTCCCAGCCCACATCTCCCCGCCCGCATCTCCCCGCCCGCATCTCCCTACCCACATCTCCCTTCCCACATCTCCCTGCCCACATCTCCCTGCCCGCATCTCCCTGCCCGCATCTCCCTTCCCACATCTCCCTGCCCACGTTTCCCTGCCCACATCTCCCTGCCCACATTTCCCTGCCCACATTTCCCTGCCCACATCTCCCTGCCCGCATCTCCCTGCCCGCATCTCCCTGCCCACGTCTCCCTTCCCGCATCTCCCTTCCCACATCTCCCTTCCCACATCTCCCTTCCCACATCTCCCTTCCCACATCTCCCTGCCCGCATCTCCCTGCCCGCATCTCGCTTATCTGGTCCCCATTTCCTTTAACCCTTCCCCTTTGCTTTCCTCTCCCTCCTCCCTCACCCATTTCCACATCCATTTCCTTCCCATTTCCATTCCCCTCACTTGCCTCAATAGCCAGGCCCGTTCCCTTCTCTGTGACTACTCTCCCCTTGCTCTTACTCCCCTCTGCTCTTTCTATCCCCTGTTTTTACTCTTGCCCTGCTCTTTACGCTACCTTGCTCTTTCTCCCATTCTCTTTCGCCCCACCCTGTTCTTTCTATCACCTGCTGCTTCTCCTCGCCCCATTCTCCTCACCCCCTGCTCCTCACTCCCTGCTCCTCACCCCCTGCTCCTCACCCCCTGCTCCTCACCCCCTGCTCCTCACCCCTGCTTTCTCCTCCCCTGTTTTTTCCCATCTATTTTCTCCTCTACTCTTTTTTCCTCCCTGCTCTTTCTCGCTCCTGCTCTTTCTCACTCCTGGTCTTTCTCACTCCTGCTCTTTCTCACCCCTGCTCTTTCTCACCCCTGCTCTTTCTCACCCCTGCTCTCTCTCACCCCTGCTCTTTCTCACCCCTTGCTGTTTCTTACTCCTGCTGTTTCTCACCCTGCTCTCTCTTACCCTTGCTCTCTCTCACCCTTGCTCTCTCTCACCCCTGCTCTCTCTCACCCCTGCTCTCTCTCACCCCTGCTCTCTCTCACCCCTGCCCTTTCTCACCCCTGCCCTTTCTCACCCCTCCTGTTTCTCACCCCTGCTCTCTCTCACCCCTGCTCTCTCTCACCCCTGCCCTTTCTCACCCCTCCTGTTTCTCACCCCTCCTGTTTCTCACCCCTGCTCTCACTCTACGTTGTTCTTTCTCCTATTTACTCTCTCTTCCCCTGTTCTTACTCCCCCTGCTCTTGCTCCCCCTGCTCTTACTCCCCCTGCTTTTACTCCCTCTGCTCTTACTCCCCCTGCTCTTACTCCTGCTCTTACTCCCTCTTGCTCTTACTCCCTCCTGCTCTTACTCCCTCCTGCTCTTGCTCCCTCCTGCTCTTACTCCCTCCTGTTCTTACTCCCTCCTGCTCTTACTCCCTCCTGCTCTTGCTCCCTCCTGCTCTTGCTCCCTCCTGCTCTTGCTCCCTCCTGCTCTTGCTCCCTCCTGCTCTTACTCCCTCCTGCTCTTACTCCCTCCTGCTCTTACTCCCTCCTGCTCTTACTCCCTCCTGCTCTTGCTCCCTCCTGCTCTTACTTCTCCCTGCTCTTACTTCTCCATGCTCTTACTCCCTGCTCTTGCTCCCTGCTCTTGCTCCCTCCTGCCCTTCCTCCTCCTGCTCTTTCAATATAACTACAAAGCAGATGTTCAACTACATTAGTTAAGAAAGTTTAAATTTCAATTATCTGACTCTGCATATCACTCCTACCTGCCACGTCGCCCTCTTCGAGCTCCATAGCTAAGCGCGGCGGTTCGAATCCCGCAAGTGTCATTGCGTGACATCAGGAACGACATACGGTCTTGCGGCCCCCGGAATCCCAAACAAAGGCTAGCATGTCTAGTCACTTCATAGAGTGGGTAATGGGTGAAATGTTAGTTAAAAAAAAAAAAAAAAGGAAATTACAAACTGGAACTTTCCTCTTGGTTGTATTTTCTGTTCTCACCTCTCCATTCTTCTCCTGGTATCTCTTGCACGTTGTTCTTCGTGATCTTTCTTCTCGCTTTTATTCGCGATTGCTTCGTTCCCCTTCCATTATCTTTTCTATAGCGTTTTATTTCCTTTTCCTCTCTCTCTCTCTCTCTCTCTCTCTCTCTCTCTCTCTCTCTCTCTCTCTCTCTCTCTCTCTCTCTCTCTCTCTCTCTCTCTCTCTCTCTCTCTCTCTCTCTCTCTCTCTCTCTCTCTCTCTCTCTCTCTCTCTCTCTCTCTTTCTCTCTCTCCTATCTCTCTATTTTTCTCTCTCCTATCTCTTCTATCTCTTATCTCTCCTATCTCTCTCCTATCTCCTATTTCTCTCCCTCTCTCTCTCTCTCTCTCTCTCTCTCTCTCTCTCTCTCTCTCTCTCTCTCTCTCTCTCTATCTCTTTCTCTCTATCTCTTTCTCTCTCTATCTCTTTCTCGCTCTATCTCTCTCTCTCTCTTACTCTTTCTCTTGCTCCCTTTATCTTTTTCTTCCTTTCTCTTTTTCTCTCTCTCTATCTCTCTCTCTTACTCTTTCTCTTGCTCCCTCTATCTTTTTCTTTCTTTTTCTTTCTTTCTCTTTCTCTCACTCTCCCTCACTCTTCCTCTTCCTCTCTCTCCCTCTTCCTCTCTCCCCCTCTTCCTCTCTCTCCCTCTTCCTCTCTCTCCCTCTTCCTCTCTCTCCCTCTCCCTCTCTCTCCCCCCCCCCCCCCCTCTCTCTCTCTCTCTCTCTCTCTCTCTCTCTCTCTCTCTCTCTCTCTCTCTCTCACATTCACACACGCACACGCACGCACACTCCCACTTTTCTTCTTGCTCGGGTTTTATCCATTTGTGCGTCTTCGTCGGGCTTCCCTCGTTTCGCTTGGCTTTTATTCAATCATTTCTGTCTTGCTCTCTGTGTACCACTTAACGTTTATATACTTGTTACTTTCATATACTCTTCCCTCTCCCTTTTTTTATCTTTACATTTTTCTTTTTCAGTCTTTTTCTTCCCTCGCTTTCCCTTTAACTCTTCCCCTTTCTCTCCCTTTAACTCTTAGTGTATCTGTTCTCTCCTTTCTTCCCGTTGTGAAGGCTTAGCTTTACACTTGCCTTGAATTTTTTTTTTTTATCTTTTAGAAATGTCGCTACCTCCATCATTCACTTTTGACAACCAGATTCAGTTGAACAACTGTCTTCTACACTTCACGTTTTCTTCTTCTCCTCCTCCTTCTTCTTCTTCTCCTCCTTCTTCTCCTCCTCCTTCTTCTTCTCTTTCTTCTCCTTCTCCTCCTCCTCTTCCTCCTCCTCCTCCTTCTTCTTCTCCCTGTTCTACTTCTCCTTCTCCTTCTTCTCCTTGTATTTCTCCTTCTCCTTTTTCTCCTCGTTTCTCTTCTCCTTCTTTTTCTTCTTTTTCTTCTCCTTCTTCTTCTTCTCCTAGTCCTTCTCCATTTTCTTCTCATTCTCCTTTTTCTTCTCCTTCTTCACCTCCTTCTTTTTCTTCTCCTCCTTCTCCTCCTCCTTCCACCTCCTTTTTCTTTTTTCTTGTTCTTTTTTTCTTCTCCTTTTTCTTCTCATTTTTCTTCTTTTCTTCGTCTAACGGACTCCTGTGATATCTTCTCCCTGCAGCCATATATTGCTCAATAGTCCATGGCCTCTGACGTCCCCCCTCTCTCCTCCACTTCCACCAACCCTCCGTCCTCTTCCTCTTCTGCCGTCCTCTTCCTCCGTCCTCTTCCTCCATCCTCTTCCTCAGTCTTCTTCCTCCGTCTTCTTCCTCTTCCTCCGTCTTCTTCCTCTTCCTCCTTCCTCTTCCTCTTCCTCTTCCTCTACTTCTTTCACTGTCCTCCTCCTTTGTCTTCTTCCACCTCCTCCGTTCTTTTTGTCCTCCTCCTCCGTTCTCTTTGTCCTCCTCCTCCATCCTCTCATATATCTTTTCTCCATCTTCTTCCTTCTCCGTCTCCTCCTCCATCCTCTTTTCCTCTTCCGTCCTCTTCTTCCTCCAACTCCGTCTTCTTCCTCCTATTGCGTCTTCTTCCTCCTACTCCGTCTTCTTCCTATTCCAACGTCCTCTTCCTCCTCCAATATCCTCTTCCTCCTTCAACGTCCTCTTCCTCCTCCAACGTCCTCTTCCTCCTCCAACGTCCTCTTCCTCCTCCAACGTCCTCTTCCTCCTCCAACGTCCTCTTCCTCCTCCAACGTCCTCTTCCTCCTCCAACGTCCTATTCCTCCTCCAACGTCCTCTTCCTCCTCCAACGTCCTCTTCCTCCTCCAACATCCTCTTCTTCCTCCTCCAACGTCCTCTTCTTCCTCCTCCAACGTCCTCTTCCTCCTCCAACGTCCTCTTCCTCCTCCAACGTCCTCTTCCTCCGTCCTCCTCCTATTCCTCCGTCCTCTTCCTCTTTCTCCGTCCTCTTCCTTTTCTTCCGTCCTCTTCCTCTTCGTCCGTCCTCTTTCTCTTCGTCCGTCCTCTTCCTCCGTCCTCTTCCTCCGTCCTCTTCCTCCGTCCTCTTCCTCTTCCTCCGTCCTCTTCCTCCGTCCTCCTCCTCTTCCTCCGTCCTCCTCCTCTTCCTCCGTCCTCTTCCTCTTCCTCTTCCTCCGTCCTCTTCCTCTTCCTCCGTCCTCTTCCTCCGTCCTCTTCCTCCTCCGTCTACTTCCTCCTCCATCCTCTTCCTCTGTCCTTTTCCTCCATCCTCTTCCTACTCCCCCGTCCTTTTCCTCCTCCGTCCTCTTCCTCCTCCTCCGTCCTCTTCCTCCTCCCTCGTCCTCTTCTTCCTCCCTCGTCCTCTTCTTCCTCCCTCGTCTTCTTCCTCCTCCGTCGTCCTCCTTCGTCCTCCCTCCTCCTCCTTACTCCTCCTCTGTCCTCCTCCTCCGTCTTCCTCCTCCGTCATATTTCTCCACCTCTATCCTCTTCCTCCCCCTCTGCCTTCCTCCGTCCTCTTCCTCCTCCTTCGTCCTCTTCCTCCTCTTCCCTCGGTTCGCTTTTCGTCTTGCTTCTCCTTTGCCTTCGAGGGGGACGCATAAGGAGGATCATTGGTTCCGTCGCGTCTCGACTTCTCTTCCTCTGTCCGGTCATCTGGAAACCAGAGTGTCCGGCCGCTCGGAAATGAATGTACCCACAAGCCAGCTCATTCAATTTCGTCTTTTGATTTCGTTTTTTTTTTTCTTGTTTTTGTCTATTTTTTTTTCTTCTTCCGGGCGACGGGATATCAAGTAAGTCAATTCTAATGGTCGAGTCAAATCACTACGTATTATTTTTTTTTCATTTTGCCATTCGCCAGAATATTTCATTCAGCATACACAGTATGATGTCTATGAAAAGGACATGGCTCTACATGTAAAAGTTCTGGCAGACAAACCATACACCCACACCAAAAGATTCAATCAATCCTCTTATCTCAGCACATGTACATATGGTTATCTTGTGAATCCATCATTAAGTAAATCCGTTGGCCCAGGTCTCTCTTGCATGAGACCCCACTATTCTCGGGTAACCGGCAACGGCCACCGGCGAACCAGATGTCAATCACTGAAGGAGCACTGTTGTTGTTTAGGAATTGTTTGTGTGGGGTACACTAGACTCGAGGTGTTCCGTGTCTTCTGTGTGGTGGTTGCGTGATATCAGTCTTCGCATCGTCTCGGGAGAGTCTCAACCTATACGAACATCATGGATGTTTATGTAATCGAGTCGAAGAAAACACTGTGAAGGGAGATGGATACAAGGGATGGTTTCTGGGAACTCGAGGTATGAAATCCTTATGTCAAGACTTCATGTCTTAGAGGGGGTTTACACAGTCGAACGCGGTTCGACAGACACGTGTTTAAAGTGATGTGTGAACGGGGGTATTTGGTTGTCGAACACGTTGGTTAAACCCCCAAATACCCCGTTCACACGTTCACACATCACCAACCGCGTTCGACGAACCGTTGGACCATATGAACCCCCTCGTAGGCACTTAGTATCGAATTGGTATGAACTTCCTGTTCTTTGTGGCGCATTGGATTTAGATTATCCTATCATGTGGCTGTCAACATTAGATTTTATGTGGTCAAGGAAAAACCCGATATGATCAAGATGGCTTCCACCCTATCGCAAAGGCATTTGACCTTAGTTTTACCTTAAAGGTCGGCGTGTAGGACCTTAACCCTTTGGCTGCACAAGTGTCTCCTGGCTGAATAAAATCACGTGGAGGAATCCATATTAAAGATAAAAGTCATCATATATAATGGAAGGATTGAATGCCAGCTAAAGACGGCTTTTCCAGTCTCCTGGCTTCCTGTTCCAGAAGGGAAAGCGTCAAGGATATCCCCTCCACCTTGACTTTTGATTGCTTAATGGTGTATTTACTCTGTCTTCCAAACTAGGGGGATGTGTGCGAGTCTTATGTTTTATGCATTCCTTTTTGAACCTACGGTTGCTATTGGTTACACAGACAGAGAGGGAGAAAGCGAGGGGGGAGAGCGAGGCGCGAGAGAGCCAGAGCGCGGCGAGAGAGCCAGAGCGAGGCGAGAGAGCCAGAGCGAGGCGAGAGAGCCAGAGCGAGGCGAGAGAGCCAGAGCGAGGCGAGAAAGTCAGAGTGAGGCGAGAGAGAGCGAAGCGAGAGAGAGAGAACGATGCAACGAGGCGAGAGAGAAAACGAGGCGAGAGAGCGAGGCGAGAGAGAGAGAGAGAGAGAGAGAGAGAGAGAGAGAGAGAGAGAGAGGCGAGAGAGAGGAGAGAGAGAGCGAGGCGAGAGAGAGGAGAGAGAGAGCGAGGTGAGAGAGAGGAGAGAGAGAGCGAGGTGAGAGAGAGGCGAGAGAGAGAGGCGAGAGAGAGCGAGGCGAGAGAGAGCGAGGCGAGAGAGAGAGAGAGAGAGAGAGAGCGAGAGAGAGAGAGAGAGCGAGAAAGAGAGATCAAGCGATTTCGATATAACCGTTTGTACAAAACTTTTTCCACTTTTATTTATCTTTGCAAATACTTTGTACCAAAGCGTTTGGCTTTATCATACAAAACGCTTAAAAAAATCGAAAATTATATTTTTATACATCTTTCAGTTCCTCTATTTCCTCCGAATGTGTATCACGTTTGTAGTTTTATTTTTAGTTTGAGGACACAAAGTGACATAGACTGGAACAAGCTTCCACTCAGCGATAGTGGAGCGGAACAGAATCCGATCTTTTAAGGTTCTGTCCAATCGACATGTAAGCAAGGTGTTGAAATTGGATGTTTTGTGTTTTTGTTTCACCTGATCTGTTTGTTTTTTATTTTTTGTTTTTATTTTTATCTTTTAGTTTGGTTATTTATTTTTATTTATTTATTTTGCTGCATCCGATCTTGTTAAGGGATATAAAATTGGTATGCTTTGCCATCCACTGAAGAAGAAATTAATAGTTATAAATGAATAATTATTTCTAGGAACAAGAATAGGTAGATTTATAGATAGAATAGGACAGTGTTATACTTAATTTTTGTTTCTAGAAATTAGAATAAAAAGATATATTAATAAACAAAACGGGACAATGTTAAACTTGATGATTGTAAATTTCTCTGCCATTCCCGATGTCAGCTTCTATAATCCCATGCCAGGGTGGGAGGGTGGGGGGTGAGGGGCTACTAGGCTACCGTACCATAGGGGTTAACATTTAGGTCAAATGAAAGAAAAAAATGGAAAACAGAGCTTCCTAGGAAAAAAAAAAAAAAAAAAATCGCCTTTATAGCTGCAGTCAAGGATTTTATATATTTCATTTTCTTTTATATTCACTTTACGGGTACAATTTGGTATGCAGGAAGAATGGCAAAAGGTGTATTGTTTTTACTATGTATCAACACGTTTGTAGCCGTGCTGAACTCCGGAAGTCTCTTCCAGTTCATCTCGAAGTAATTTATTCTGACAAGGGGAAAGGCAAGACAACTTGGATCAACCTGTTGCTATCTGTGCCGCACTTCAATTTCTTATTCTGGCTAACGAAAGGCTAATTTCAATTTCAACATCTGTAATGTTTTTAGATCTATTCAAACTTTAAAGAAGACAATTTAGCTAAAGTGGCATTCCTGGCATTGTGTGTGTATTTGTGTGCGTACATGCGTGTGCGTATGTGTATGAAGTATTGATATTTTTGTATACGTGAAACCTTAACGTATGAAAATTTTCACATTTTGAAAAAAAGTTGCACACAACTTGAATATTGGTGACTGTGAAGGTTAACAGCGTGACGTTGACTGGGGTAAAAATGTGAAAGTAGTGTGGTTTATTTCAGGTGAGTTAAGGTCACGTGGTTTATGGTCAAAAAGAACATTGTAATCGCAATGATAGGCTGCGGATCTTGAAGGACAAAGGTTTCAGAGACTTCCATTATTCAGATGATTTGGAATATCTTGTGAGTCTTCTGCTACCACCCTGGACCCCTGGCGTCCTGGCCTCCTGGCCCCCTGGCCCCCTGGCCCCCTGGCCCCCTTGCCCCCTGGCGCCCAGAAACCCTGGTGCCCTGACACCCTGGCACCCTGGTGCCCTGCCATCCTGGCACCCTGACATCATGGCGCCCTGTCACCCTGGCGCCCTGGCATCCTGACACCCTGACACCCTGACACCCTGGCACCCTGGCATCCTGACACCCTGGCACCCTGACGTCCTGGCACCCTGACACCCTGGCACCCTGGCACCCTGACACCCTGACACCCTAACACCCTGGCGCTCTGGCATCCTAACACCCTGACGCCTTGGCACCTTGATACCCTGGCACCCTGGTACCCTGGCACCTGGACACCCTGGCACCTTGGTACCCTGGCACCCGGACACCCTGGCACCTGGACACCCTGGCACCTGGACACCCTGGCACCCGGACACCCTGAAACCCGGACACCCTGGAACCCTGACACCCGGACACCCGGACACCCTGGCACCCTGGTACCCTGGCACCTGGACACCCTGGCACTCGGACACCCTGGCACCCGGACACCCTGGCACCCTGACACCCGGACACCCTGACACCCTGGCGCTCTGGCATCCTGACACCCTGGCGCCTTGACACCTTGTTACCCTGGTACCCTGACATCCTAGTACCCTGACACCCTGGCGCCCTGGCATCCTGAGACCCTGACACCCTGACGTCCTGGCACCCTGACATCCTGGTACTTTAGAGGCAGCTCGTCACCCTGACACCTCATCCATACGAACCATCAACGACGTGCTCACGTGTGTGTGCGTGACACGCCATTTCCGCTTCGTATGACCGCAGTAATTTCACTGCAAGACGCCCCCGTGTAGTCTGTCTCGCTTAAACCGCATTACAAAACCGCCCATAACCGCAATACGAAAGCCGCACACGCGAGTGCCTTTGGTTAGGTTAGGTCAAATTAGGTTAACTCTGTCAGTCCCAGGACATCCCTCAATGTATTGAATCATATGATGCCACCAAAATTGTATTGGTTGTCATGATTGAAAGTGTGTTATTGAAATAGATTTATTACGCCTTTTTTTATGTAGAGACCTCTTTAGAAGAATAAAATAATTTTCTTTAGTCAGAGGGAAGATGATGAAAACAAAGCCTCAGTGTGGGAATTTCACGTTTGCGATCTGTTACCATACGTCTGGCAGCGTGTTTGGCAAGTTGTTGATAAAGTTGTCATTACCGTGAAATGTTTTTTAAGTAGAATAAAACTTTTATGGCCATTTTTTTCTAGGCTTAGTTCCTAGGGCCAATATCCTGAATACACGCGTCAATCATCATTTTAATTGCTCGTGCAACGAGAAGTTGGGTCAGCTGTTAGTGTGTAGATGTTGGGATGAAATGGGTCTGCATAGAAATACTCTTCAGTTAACCGAAATCGCCAGAATATGAATATGTTTGAATATTTACAACAACCGACACGTTGAACGGGCTGGCAGCCACGTCATAACATATCCCCCATTCGTCAAAGCTCATAAAAGTTGATGACACTTGAGAACAGGGCTTGGAGCCATTGCGGATAACATCGGGGATGTCCACACATGTCGCCAACATGTGGCATACATGAGGAAACATGCGTTTGGTGCGGCCGCACCCAACCACCAGCAATCGGAACCCGATATTTCATCTTATCGGAATTATTACATATTGGTGACAGATGGATATATTATTGTGATTATTTTCTCTGAGCTTCAACAGTCGTGTGTATCTGTCGTAAGAATATATGGTGCCTTAGGAGTGCCTACTGCGCTTTGTGAATATTTGTAAAATGTCTGCTAATATGCTGGCACTGCGCTGGGCACTGCTTCCAGTGGCAGATAAATCTTGTACAGAATAGAATAATGGGAAAAAAAAAAAAAAACGTACAAGAACAATTTGCATCATGTACATGTTAATATAATGTAGTGGAGGCCGCGCATTAGCACAGCGGATGCAGTCTTGAGCTCATAAGCAAGAGGTCGCGAGTTCGAGTCCCGGACTCGCTGCGGACTTTATACGTTGGTTCCTGATAGCCTTGTCTAGGCGGGGAGGTGACTGAACGTCGGCCTAAAAAAAAAAAAAAAAAAAAAAAAAAAAAAATATATATATATATATATATACATATATATATATATATATATAATAATAATAAATAAAGGCTTGCGGCAACTGACAGGTCTTTGCCCTACCAGGGGTTTCTCACTTCCCTTTGCATGGGTACTAGGATGGTAAGGTGAGAGGCTTGTGCATTCAGTACAGAAATATTCGCGTTTTTGGGCTCGTCGAATATAAAAGGTCAGTCGCTGTGTTAGTGAGTTTACTGCAGTAGTAAGTCTCGCTGGCGTATTGAGTGAAATATGCGAATACTTTCACTATAAACAAGTATACCGTAGTTGATAAGTGGTCGCTGTATTGGTGAATACAGCTCATACATTGAATACATTTCTGAGTTCAATGTAGGAGAATACTCTCGGGGCTTTCAGAGAATACACAACAAGTGAATACGAACACTAAATGAGGGATTACATTGCAGAAGCGGATGAAAAGAATGCTGTAAAAATCTCGTCAGGCCATGTCGGAGAATGTACTGCAAAGGGTAAATACCAAAACTGCAGTGAGACAATAATTGCAGCTCGTCGCATTGTACTGTGGACAGTTCCCCCTCCACCTCGGTGGGGAACCTTTGGGGGGACGATAGGGTCAACCCAGGCCTGGAGGAGCAGGCTTTGTTGGCTTTGTCTTGGCCTTGTTTGAATAAGGAATCAGATGATACAAAGTGCAGACATAGGAAGATTTACTATTAGCACACTTTTTTCATACTTTATATTATATTCAATTTTATTCTATTTACCTTTATATCTCTATATATATGATGTATATAATATATATATATACATATATATATATATATATATATATATATATAGGTATGTGTATGTATGTATATGTATGTATATGTATATGTATGTATCTTTTTCAACCACAAATCACTTTTAATTCCATGCTATCGCAATCGAGACTGAGAGTCGCTCGAAGGAGGCATCCGTTGGAAATTGAAACGTGGACGAGCCGAGGATTCGAACCCAGCTAACCCGTAACAAAGTTACAGTGACGTAAACCAATACGCTATCAAGAGAGAAAAATAAATATATGTATATATGTATATGTATGTATATGTATGTATATATATCTACTGAATAATTCAATTTGATTATCAATTAATTTATTCATTTGTTATTCACGTGAAACGAGAGTGGTACCACCGAGCCATACGGGGCTTCATGCTCCAGAAGAGGCATATTTACTCTGCACATCCTATTGTTGGGGGGAGGAAATCCCATGCTTTGTCCCCGTGTATGCTGTTGGTAAATGTCCTCGCTTTGTCTACTAAATACACCGTAGAACGTAATTTGATATAGCCTGTGGGGGAGTTGTGCCTCGCTGCACTGCATTTGGCTCATTGTATCGTGGGGTAGAGCAACCTTCCATCCTCTAGATGCTAAGATGGTTTGGGGGTTGGGGAATGGGTGTTTACAAACTTTGACTTTACCGTCCCCATTATGATAGGGAGAAAGACATTAATACATACAGAGACTCTTTAGTATGTTTTTGGGTATGAGGTATGGGTGTGTACCCATTATAAAAGGGAGATGGACATTAGTACATGCAGAGATTGTTATTATGTGTTTGGGCATGGGGTATGGGTGTGTACAAGCTTTAATTTAGCCGTTACCATTATAAAAAGTAGAAAGACATTAATACATACATATGTGTTTGGGTATGAGGTACGGCTGTGTGCCCATTATAAAAGGGAGGTGGACATTAGTACACGCATAGACTGTTAATGTGTGTTGGGTGTGTGGTAGGGATGTGTACATGTATTAATGTCCATCTCCCTTTTATAATGAGTGGCTAAGTCAAAGCTTGTAGAGACTCTTAGTATGTGTATAGGTATAGGGTACGAGTGTGTATAAGTTGTGACTTAGTTATTCCCATTATAAAAAGGAGAAGGCCATTAATGTATGCAAAGACTGTTATCATGTGTTTGGGTATAGGATATGAATGTGTACAAGCTTAGATATGGCCACCCCTATTATAAAAGTGAGAGGGCCATTAGAATATGCAGAGACTGTTAGTGCGTGTACAGGGAAGCCTACGACAGAAGCGAAACTCCTGAAATGGATGATGATATGCGTCATTGAGTTTTTACGACGGAGGAGGTGACGCAGAGACTGCGGCGTCCCGCCGTACACAAGCTGGTGCCTCGCCGTCTGCAGCAGGAAGTAGCAGGCGCATAGGTTGCGGCACGGCCTGGCACTCTGTGGCACGGCCTGGCACAGTGTGACACGGTCTGGTACTGTGTGGTACGGTGTGGCACTCTGTGTCACGGTGTGTCACGGTCCGTCACGTTATGGCACGGTCTGGCTCTGTGTGGCACGGTCTGGCACTGTGGCACGGTCTAAAATTGTGGCACGGTATGACACTATATGACACGATATGGCACTGTGTAGCTTGGTCTTGAACTGTGTGACGCGGTCTGGCACTGTGTGGCCCAGTCTGGCACCATGTGGCACGATCTGGCACTGTGATACGGTATGGGACTGTACGACAAGATCTGACACTGTATTGTACGGTCTAGCATTGTGTAGCACGGCCTGGCACTGGCAATATATGGGGTAGTCTGGCACTGTGTGGCACGATCTGCCATTGTATGACACGGTAGGACATGGTCCGGCAATGTCTGGTACTATGCTCAGTACGGTGAAGATGGTTGTTTTTGGGTAAGCCTATGTATTGTGTAAGGTTCGTCCCGTAAGTGGCTCAACAGCTTAAAAATAGTAACCTACTCAAGGACAAGTGTGGTGGAGGGAGGGTTTGGTCTTCCTCGTCTTGGAAGAAATTTTTGATCGGTCAAGAAAATCAACTTCCGGTAGGAATTTGCATCTGCGTTAATAAAAGTTATCTGTCCTAAGGGAAAAAAAAAAAAAATGCGCGCACGCACACACATACATACACACAGACGCACACACACCACACGGCTCGACGGCGCAGTGGTAGCGTTCGGAATTGCTAACCCAGTGGTCCGAGTTTGAATCCCGCCCAGGGCTGGAATAATTTCAGTATGTGCTGAGAGCCGTTACTCCAACTCTGGTGGGCAGGGAGTTGGGTGTATGTGTGTGCGTCAGGTCACATCATTACCTAGATCGGTCATACATGAACTCTGAGCTCTCATCCGGGAAAGTAGTAGCTGTTGATCACGAGTCCAACACATGATGCAAGACCATGGTGAATTACACGCACACGCACACGCACACACACACACACACACACACACACACACACACACACACACACACACACACACACACACACACACACACACACAGAGAGAGAAAGAGAGAGAGAGAATTCTGTATAAAAAAGGTTGTAGATCACGATAGTGTATTAAAATAAGTGGCTCATTGTTATGAATTTAGTAAAATAATGTTTTATGAAATGTGTATGCAAAATTCCCGAGTTGGTGTTATTACACTTTGAACTAGGATTCTTGTAGTTTAAGGTGGCGGCACACTAGACTAGCATGCTATTTACTTTTGCTACTTGCTTTTGCTTCTTCGCCTGAGGAGAAACTACTTCAGTCACATTATTCTAGACTTCCGGAAGAGCGTCTCGACAGTGTGTCCAACATTCGTATTCTACATTTAACTTCCTAAGTTCGTCATTCAACTTCATGACGCAAGAGTAACTTGACATTTGAAAAATCGAAAAACAAAAGACCGTAACCAAAGTGGTTTTTGCCTAAACGAAGTAGCAAAAGCAAGTAGCATGCTAGCGAGAAATGCTTTGTGTGTCGCCAACTTTATAAGGACTGGTGGACAAAAGCAGGATATATTCTGGAGAGTGTCGAGGAGTCTTAAGCACAAGTCAACATCAAGTCAACATCTAAAGATAACGTCTTGAGAAGAAGAAAGAAAGAAAGAAAGAAAGGAAGAGAGTGCCATGCGCATTCTGGCACTTCCTCTTCACCGACTGACAGGATGACTGATGGAAGAGGAGGTCGAAGTGGAGTTGTTTTGGCGCCATCGATTAAGCCAGTTTGTGTGTGTGTGTGTGTGTGTGTGTGTGTGTGTGTGTGTGTGTGTGTGTGTGTGTGTGTGTGTGTGTTTCTGTTTCTGTCTGTCTGTCTGCCTATCTGTGACTGCCTGTGTATCTGTGTCTGCCTGTTTGTGACTGCCTGTGTGTCTCCTCTCTGTCTTTCTTTGTGTGTCTGTCTCTGTGTGTCTGTCTCTTTGTGTGTGTCTGTGTCTGCCTATCTGTGACTATCTGTCTATGTGTGTCTCTGTCTCTATCTGTTTGTCTTTCTGCCTTTGTCTGTGTGTCTGTCTGTCTTTGTGTCTGCCTCTGTCAATCTGTCTCAGTCTCTATGTCTGTCTGTCTGCCTCTGTCTCATGGTGAGTGTCAGAGCCATTGCCAGAAGGCACAGTAGCCAGAATGCTAGCTGTCCTCTAGCATCGCCCTCCGCCTTCAGTTATATTACTAAACACTCGGATTACTGTTGCTCCGTGGGCGTGGCAGGTGTTGGTCTCCCCGGTGCAGTCAGCGGCACCCAGACAGCTGCACCAG
>NC_134783.1:47065020-47067520 GCF_046742065.1 Oratosquilla oratoria | reverse complement strand
TACGCCCAGATTCTCTATAAAACCTTGGCTCTAATAGTCTATTCACTTCAATACTGTGTCGCACACACATGTATACACACGAACGCACCCGAGTTCATGCGCACACAAATACACACACACACACACACACACACACACACACACACACACACACACACACACACACACACACACACACACACACACACACACACACACACAAACATGTTCTCTTGCGCGCACACACATGTATATACACACGTACTCATACACGCACACACACCCACATGTATATACACACGCATTCATGCGCGCGCGCGCGCGCACACGCTACACGCACACACACACACACACGCGCGCGCACTCGTGTGTACTAGGCGAAATAATTAAAAGGGTCACAGCTTTTCTTATAATCCATTGTGTAAATTTGCACAAACCAGTTAACGCAGATTCTGCGAAACGAGTACATTTGCGTGTGACTAAATGTTCGTATGATGTTTTGTTCGTGTCTGTCCGTCCGTCTGGATGGAGGGGTGTTGCTCGACGAGACCAAAGACGTCGTTTGTCTGCGGCAATTGTAAAAAGAAAATATAATAGAAATAAATAGAAAAATAGACATGTATAGGATAAGACATGTGATAATAGAATAAACACGAAATAGGATAGAAACGCATAAAATAGAATAAAATAGAAAAATAAGTGAATGAAAAATGAAATGCCCGAAAAAAAAATGCAGAAAACAAGATAAAAAATAAAGATGTATGAAAATAGAATGAAATAGAATTAAAAGGAGCTCGATGGCGATTGGTCGTAAACTGAATCAATCGGCAAGTTAGTGAGCAAAAATCATGACATATCACGTGTAGATAAAATAAATAAAAAAAAAAAAAAACTACTCTTATTGGATATCTGTATTTCCCACGACAGATTTGATTTTTACTGATCGAAAATGGAAACACGAATGAAAATATACTAGCAAAAATAGAATATTCATCTTTCTAAATCCAGAGTTGTACTAGTTCGTAGCACTTGGGTTGTTTTACTGGGTTAGTTGTACTGAGCAAAATGTACTATAATTACATCCGATGTACTTTAAATTATCGTCCGTGCAGATGTTATGTACAGGGTGACTCACAAAAAATGTACTCGCTCTTCCAAATGTTTCATAACGTTGTCAAATCCATTGGTTCGTGTTATCAATTTAGAGTAGACAATGGTGATTATCAGTTTGAACACTTGCGAACACTTTGGGGGGACTAGACTAGACTAGGGAACGCGCACCAATGGGTTTGACAATCTTATGAAAATTGGCAGAGTGTTTTATTTTATTTTCTAATTAATCAATCTGTTTATTTGTATATGTATTTATCTATTTTCATGGATTTATTTGTTTATCTTATTTTTATCTATTTATTTATTTTTCTATTTGCCTAGTTATTTATATTTGTTAATTTGTTTATTCATTTATGTTTTTATGGAGAACAGGTGACCAATTATCTTCACAAATTTCAAAGGATAGATAGAGCTGAATATACTTTCATTACTTATATGAAAAAAAAAGTTACGGGGTTTGAGAGGAGGGGCAGAGAGACCATAGGGCCAGGAACACACGATCGACATCGGTGGGCATAGGAAGTAAGGCCGCTTTCACACGAGGGTTTCCGAACGCGCGTTCGGGTGCGCCGCGTTTTAACTTTCAATGGAGTTCAATGGGACCGCAAAACACGTCGTGTGAAAGGTTCCATTGAACTCCATTGAAAGTTAAAACGCGGCGCACCCGAACGCGCGTACGGAACCGCTCGTGTGAAAGCGGCCTTAGGAGAACGAGACACAATCTCCGAATGTCGTTGTGCGGGAGACGCGTCGGTCAAACGCTCTCGAGGTTGTAACGGAGCCGCCCCGTCCCCTATGCGGCCCCCACGGCTCGATCAGCGATGGAGCAAGCTCCGTCAAATTAGGGCGGCATTCGGGAACACTTTCATTTGCCCAGAGACTGAGATATTGTGTAAAAATGATAATAATAATGATAGTAATAATAAATTAAATAAACAAAGAAATTAATAAATAAATAAGAAATAAATAAAATTAATAGATCAATAAAATAAGAATAAATAAAGTATATATATATATATATATATATATATATATATATATATATATATATATATATATATATATATACATATACATACATACATAGGGGTTCTTCCCTTTTATAAGCGAGGTAGCCAAACCTCGATAACATATTACCTGTAACAAAAACATTCTACCTGTAACCATTTTTTTTTCAAAGGGAGAGAGAGAGAGAGAAAGAGAGAGAGAGAGAGAGAGAGAGAGAGAGAGAGAAAAGAAAGAACATCGTATTTTTGTTGCAGGTAGAAATATGTTGTCGAGTCCTATCATTTACCACATATCGGAGAAACAATACAATGATTATTTCCAAATATAAACAAATATAAGCAAATTATTTCTGGATATAAACAAATATAAAAAAATTATTTTCAAATATAAACATATGAAA
>NC_134783.1:47055020-47060020 GCF_046742065.1 Oratosquilla oratoria | reverse complement strand
CCTTTACATGTGTTTGTACAGCAGAAAGGTGGAGAAGTGTGTGTGTGTGTGTGTGTGTGTGTGTGTGTGTGTGTGTGTGTGTGTGTGTGTGTGTGTGTGTGTGTGTGTGTGTGTGTGTGTGTGTGTGTGTGTGTGTGTGTGTGGTAATAGGTAAAGATAAATAGGCAAAATAAATTAGATAGAAATTATGATTTGTCAGACAAACCCTTACATGTGTTTGTATAGCAGAAAGGTGGAGAAGTCTGTGTGTGTGTGTGTGTGTGTGTGTGTGTGTGTGTGTGTGTGTGTGTGTGTGTGTGTGTGTGTGTGTGTGTGTGTGTGTGTGTGTGTGATATTTGTGGCTTCAGAAATGGTGGGCATCGTCTTCACCATTACCATCGTCATCATGACCATTACGTCAATCTTTGTTGACAATGATTACATTACCTTTGTAATTAGAATTATTATCCCTGGTTTTTAATAGGGTGGGGGCGTAATTGTGGCTTGTATTGCGGGCCAACTTTGCAGGGGAAGGCTACAGGTAGGAGGAGGAGGAGGGAGAGGGATGAGGAAGGAGGGGAGAGGGGTGGTGTTCCAGTGACAATCGAGGAACCCCGAACTCTTCTTCTGAGGCATTGAGAAGGAAGACGAGGTAGTCGAAGTCGAAGGAGCCAGAGGTCCCACAAATGAAAACATTAGCAATGTCTTGATTGTACATTACAAGAGACATAGCGGGCTGAGAAAGACGTGGGTGTGACGCAATGGTATAGGTCCTTTTGGTGGGGACAAATGGTGTGCGGATGTGTTGGTGGTGAAAGGAGATGGAGGGTAATTGTGTAGGACGCGAAGAAATCAATGTTTTTGGGAGGAGGAGGAGGAGGAGGAGCAAGGGCAACAAAGACAGGAAAGGATTGTCTTTTGGAAGGCGCAAAAGGGGTCTGGGTGCTGACGTTTAAGGTTGAGGGACGTAGTGATCGAAACCCCTGATAAAGCTAATGTCCGACTTCAGAAGCTTCTGGCTTTGGAGGACCCAGAAATGTCGTGGTGGAAAGAAGAAAGGGCAGATTGACGTTGGTGCCTTGAAACTGGAAGAAGAAACGTGTAGTGGCCAAATTATCCTAAAAAAGAATATTTGAGGTCCAAGGAAAAACATACCAAGGAGACTTAAGATGTGGATATGGAGAAGAAGGCTTACGATATTGTAAAATGAAATAGGAAGAAATGACTCTCTGGGAGTGTTATAAGTATGAGACAGCACAGACCAGGCATTTCTTGATGTGGAGAACTGATGGCTTGATGATAAGGCGTAGGTGGGCGAGGGAGTGTTAGGAGGGGCAAGGTGGAGGAGGAAGTGGGAAAGGATGAGGAGGAAGATGGGGCGAAAGAAAAGGCGGTGGTGAACGAAGAGTGTTAGGCGAAGGAAGAGGAGGAGGAAGGAGAGGGCGAAGGAGGAGGAGGAGGATAAAGAGAAGCTTATTGCTAGCGATTAAAATGGTAGGTGAAGGAAGAGGAAACGAAGAAAGAGGAGGAGGAGGAGGAGGAATAGGTTATTGTTAGTGATTTAAGCTATAGATAAGTTGGGGAGATTGTGGATTGGTCGTGCGGGGTTTGAGACAATGCAGCGAACGAAAAGACTTTGCGTGACGTGTGACGAAGGCGTGTCGTCGTGTGGGTGACATTGTGGATATCGTGGACTTCGTGGTGTTCCATGTAGGCTCCATTAATGCTGCGTTGCGGTAGTGGTTATTCCCGAGTGTTGATAATTGCCCCCTAATTTCAGCGTTTTTTTTTTTTTTTTTTACTTTTGTATTGTTATTGTGGCTTGTGGCAATTACATGTATTATAATGGTGATGGCGGTGGTGGTGGTAGTGGTAGTGGTGGTAGTAACGAAGCAGTATTCTAAGTAGTAATGTAGATGGTTTGGAACGAAGGAAAGGCACATGGTATGGTCCGTAGACTGTGTCAATGCTTTGGAGTTGGTAGCGCGAGATTGTTTATATAGATAGAAGCGCTTGTAAACAACAGTAGATAACATCATGATCAACATCATAATCAACATCATCAACAATATCATCATCATGATCATCATCAACATCATCATCAACATCATCAACATCATAATCAACATCATCAACAATATCATCATCATCATGATCATGATCATCATCAACATCATCATCATCAACATCAACATCATCAACATCATCAACATCATCATCATCAACATTATTTACTATTTACCTGTTTGTTTATTATTCAACAATGCCTATGCATTTATTTATGTATTTTATTTGTTATTTACATTATTATAGTTTTTATTGTTTTATTATTAATATTTTTTCGCATCCGACCTAGATATGGATCCAAAAGGTCTCCTGTCGGCATGCTCCGCCTTTGTAATCCTTTGTAACATCATCAACATCATCAACATCATCATCAACATCATCAACATCATCAACATCAACGTCATCAACATCATCATCAACATCATCATCAACATCATCATTAACATCATCAACATCATCAACATCAACATCATCATCAACATTATCAACAACAACATCATCATCAACATCAACAACAACAACATCAACATCATCATCACCAACATCAACATCATCATCAACATCATCAACATCAACAACATCAACATCAATAACATCAATATCAACAACAATAACATCAACATCAAACTCCAGAGAAATGCATACATCAATGAATTTCTCATATGGGGCTCGACATAATTGAATCAGAATACTGGCCTTCTGTGCTAAAAGGAACTCCAGGCGAAGACGGAACCAAGTTATAGCTTCTTCACGTACTTGAAGGAAATAACAAGGAAAGGGTCGTGCTAATAAAGGCTCGTCCTCACGTGGTGTTTCTTCTGATAGACTCGTCGGCAACTAACATTTGGATACAAACGTGCAAAAATCCTTACTACCGAGGGTTCTCGTTCGGAAAGGACAGGATGACTGACATTTCGTCCACCCACCTCCAAGGAGATAGGATCAGCTGTACACAGCTACGTGTCGCGACGATCCCTCCTTGACCTTCCCCAGTGAAGGTCATCTCTTTCGAAGTCGACAAAGGAGTCAAGTCAGCATTTGCTGGGTTAGCCATTAGGTAGAGTTAACTCGGTTTACCTTCGCTGATATTATACGTTGCTTGTATTATCTTCATGTCTGTTATCATATCTTGGACGGGTGTGCAGTTGATCGCAAACGACCTATCGTTAATACTGTTGAATTTTTTTTTACCTTGATTTGGTAATTTTTGTTATATAGTCTCGTCCTTATTTGACCATGGGAATCGTATCATCATTTGTACTCGAGAACCACGGCTATCCATAAAAGCTCAGGCGATTCCCAGTTGTCGGGTGACTTCAACGCAGAAACCAATCGTGAGCAGGACGCGCGCACACGCACATACACGCACACTTGATAATGTGTGTGTATAGATATATTGTATATGTAGAATACACACACGCACAGAGTGTTGGATGCATGAAACAAACTGGACGAAACAATAGTGTGTGCAAAAACCATACACGAATTTAAGAGCAAATTAAACACTGCGAGATACAAAGGCGGGACATACCGAGCGTAGCTCCCCTTCCCGTAAGATACAACTAGGGAAATACAACTAGCTAGGTAAATACACACACACACATACAGTGTATATGTATATATATATATATATATATATATATATATATATATATATGATATATTTAGTGTGTCGTGAGAATTAAAATATAATACAGGTTTACAATTATATTCTAATTGCAGCTCAAATATAAACACTGGCGTAGTTCGTGACTTTGTGTATACGAGTGCCTTTTATTTTTCTGGCTCTTAAGTTGCCAGAGTTTTCTCAGCAATTATGGTTTTAAAGTTGAACGGGTTTCTGTATAATTAGGGTTTAAGTTTGCAGTTGTGTTTGTGTTCATGGGGGAGTCTCTCCCTTCCCCCTTTCTCTCTCTCTCTCTCTCTCGTTCATTTTCTCACTCCAGCACACACACACACACACACACACACACACACACACACACACACACACACACACACACACACACACACACACACACACCTACCTCACGCTTTCTTCCTCATTTTTGTCACTAATAGTAGTTTGTATAGTCTCTCGCTCATTCACTCATTTACTCACTCAATCATTGTTCACTCAATTATAGTTCACTCACTCGCTCATTCACTCGTTGTCTCTCCCGCTCTCCCTCGCTCTGTTAGTATCGCCGAAGTAAATTACTCAGCAATTTTTCCACGTTGTTGCTGCTAAGTACAGAAAAGTTAGCACGTGTACGATAAGTGGTGTGGAGGTGTGCTCTGAATCCGTAATGAGAATAAAGGGAAGCTTGATGCACGCGACGTCCCTGGATTTAAAGAGACCCATTGCAGGAACGTGTAGGAACGTTGGACGTCACCGTTGTTGACGTATTTGCGTCCGGTCAGGTTTATTGATGTCGGTAAAGGAAAGTCGATTAATTCATCCTTTGGTGGTTACGCATTCCTGCGCATGACGGGCAAGTTTACTTTTTATTTCGCGTGTGGAGGAACACTGTTCTCTTACCTAGTTAAAAAAAAAAAAAAAAAAAAAAAACACCAGAAATCAAATCCACGCTCGGTTCTCTGCGGTCATCGTATTCGCCATTTTTCGCACTAATGTAAACACCCACGTCACGCATTCAAGATTTTCGCCAAATGTGAATATGAAAATCTGGAAGGCGACTACGCCTACAGTATTCTAGACTTCCCCAAGGACAATTCAATAATGCATCTAATATAAATATAGGTTTAAATTCTCTTTAGTTTGTCATTCAGCTTCTCAATATATGACACAAAGGTTAGAGCGTCGCTGCTTGCGGCGGATGTCGAGGTGACGGTAGTTTGAATCCTGTGTATTTGTGTGTGTGTGTGTTAGTGTGTGTGTGTGTGTGTTAGTGTGTGTTAGTGTGTGTTAGTGTGTGTGTGCTTGTTAGTGTGTGCGTGTGTGTGTGTGTTAT
>NC_134783.1:47035020-47047520 GCF_046742065.1 Oratosquilla oratoria | reverse complement strand
TCTAACATTTTAGATCAAAGACAGAGTTCCTTAACTTCAGCGTAATATCAAGGTATTATGAGAGTAATTCGCTAATAGCAGCGACATCAAACCGATAATTTTTGTGACTTTAATTTACGGATGGCCGAGTACAGCGGGTTCGAATCCTGCATGCAACTGTCACAAAAATTATCGGATCAAGGTATTAGTTTGATGTCGTAACCTGATCGTATCAATGCGGGCTCCAAGACTTGTCATGTCCCTTGCCTAAAGTCTTCTTTTTTATTATTAAAAGGAACGAGAGCGCGAGTTGCGGCGGAATACAAGATGAGCGGAAACTTCGGGGACCCTTGCGTGTGACCCAACACTCATGAACCAAAATATTGATAACCCTCAATCATTTCCGTGGCATTCCTTTGGGGAGGAATGGGGTAAGATAAGAAAATTGGTGGTTAAGCTCTTTTGTTAGGTGACCTTCCGTGAGGTGATTCTATATTTTCGTTTATTTATCTATTTACTTAAATTTATTTTCGTTTTTACCAGGAACAAAGTCTTGTAAACCTTTCAAATTTTTACTTCGTCCTACATATTCAGTAGTTTTGTTCTTGGGGGTTGCAACAAAGTTTAATACAATCCTCCGAAATGATTGGGAAAAAATCAGCAAATGATATCAATGGGTGAAAGGACCTTAAGTGATGCGTTCAAAGTATCTTCCTATGCAATATAAATGCAACTGAACGTGTTATGAACTGCATCGTGCGACAGTAAAATATTACTTTGTTCATACACAATTCATAATAGGTTACAGTGGATTATAATGGATTAGAATGGCAAAATATACGAACAAGAGACCTTTTGGCTCATGATAAGGCTAAATACAAAAATGAGCAAGTAAATAAATAAATTAATAGATAAAAGCAAACGACCACCCAAACAAGCAAACGAAACAAATTGACACATTGTTGTATATTGCTTATAACGCTTTCAGATGTACAACTAGCACTGCTGCATGCATAGTTCAACAAACTTGGTTGCAGTGCACGATCGATGGAATGTGATTCACTGCAGTAGGCGGTCAATTTCAACCTAAAAGCCCTGCAGTGCGACATACAGTGCTCTAATAAATTGTTCCCGGAACAGTCAGGCAGCCATCATGCGACGCTCTTCGTGTTTATGGTGGGTCCTAACTTGACAGGATACATGGTGTAACGGGCAAGACTGGAGACCATAAACCCAGTACAGTGTAGTCTTGGGTAACGCACTTAAAAGGTTAAAAACTACCTTCAGTGAGGTTTTGAGATCACTAATCTACCACTAAAACCTTAGTAGTTTGTGTTGAAAATCTTCAAGTCACGGCAAGTGAAGTGCAATGTATGGAATAAGACGAGGAGCCTACGCCAGGAGGCGCTGAGTAGCTGCGGCCGAAGTAGTCACCTTTGACCTATTATGAGCGTTGGGGATTGTTGGGGCTGGCAACAAACAATCACTACTTGGAATCGGAGAGGAGTGCGGGATTCGAACTCACAACAAAGGGAATACGAGACCAACATGGTTCCGGTTACGACACTAGCGCATAACTGTCCGTGATGTAAATTCACTCGTGCCATCCCGCGGACTCTCTGGGAAGAAACGTTGGATAAGTGTCTGTACTGTGAGAGATTTAGATTTTTGTGTCACCTGTAGGAGAGAGAGAGAGAGAGAGAGAAAGAGAATGCTGTAGAGAGGTATCTTGGTCCCGGTCCGGAGATCAGGTACCAGCCTCTCGGGGCTGCACTCCTATGGTGGAAGCAAATTCATTGATGGGCTTTGGAGGTGAATGACGGAGTTCTTTCCGACGTCCCTCCGGAAGGGTCGTATGCAGACACCTATCACGAGATCCCTCGTCATTTATCGTTAGGGAACAGTATTGTCGAATACGTCACTAGTGACGTCACGTCCGAAGTCACCGGTGACGTCACGTCCGAAGTCACCGGTGACGTCACGTCCGAAGTCACCGGTGACGTCACGTCCGAAGTCACCGGTGACGTCACGTCCGAAGTCACCGGTGACGTCACGTCCGAAGTCACCGGTGACGTCACGTCCGAAGTCACCGGTGACGTCACGTCCGAAGTCGCCGGTGACGTCACGTCCGAAGTCGCCGGTGACGTCACGTCCGAAGTCGCCGGTGACGTCACGTCCGAAGTCACCGGTGACTTCTCAACTTCATCAGCTGACCCATAATTTTCTCGCTCTTGTAACATGATAGTGTAAGTGGCCCCAGGACACCTGACGAGTATTATTGATCACGATAATATTTTCTTGGCTGTTGTCATGATACAATGGTGCTTGTTTCATTACGTGCAAGACACCGTGTATATATACATGACTTGGTGATATAATGCCACATTGGTGCCCGTGTTAAAATTGGAGGTTTGTATGCCAACTAATCGCAGTTGGTTTTATTGGATTTGGAAAGACCTCTAGGCTCAAAAAGGATTAGATCTTTCTGTAGTGACCCGTTTTTACACGTCTTGGAATTCAGGGATTTTGTTACATGTGACGTCAGGTGATTTTTATTAATATCACCTCGGCTTTATTCAGGATTGGAGTGTTGAACCATATGATAGGCTTCTGTATACATCGTTACACGTTACCGACGCGGAGACGTATGGCGAACGCAACGCGATGCAGCTCTCCATTAAGGAAGCAATACGAGACGAGGAAGACCTCGAGGCGCATAACGAGTCCTCGTGTCTCGTGATCCGCCGCTTCTCCCGCGGGTGAGCGTAGGAACCTTCAACCGCCTGCGAAGGGGAATGAACGTGGAAGAAGGAAATCGCTTCGTGGATGAGGAACTAATGTACGTGCGCTAACCCCCGCGAGGATCACACACCCTCACCTGCATGAATGCACGCCAATGTATGTGATTCACCATGGTCTTTGGATCACGTGTTGTACTCGTGATCGACAGCTTTTTCCCTCCCGGAAGAGAGCTCATAGCTCGTATATGACTGATCTGTAGGTAATGCTGTGACCTTACACGCACACACACACACACCCAACTCCTCGCCCACGAGAGTTGGAGTAACAACCCGCAGCGCAGCGATACTGAAATTATTTCAGACCTGGGCTGGATTCGATCCCGGACCTCCGTAGTGACAGCCGGGAACTCTATCAACTACGCCACGAGTTGTGATGACATGTATGCGTGCACACGCGCCCATATGTCTACATGCACGCACATCCATACGTCTACATGCATGCACACCCATACATATGGACGCCCATACGCACGCCCAAGCAGTCACAACATCACGCCCGCACGCCCGCCCGCACGGAAGCTTACGTATGGGGGTCCATTCCCAGTTAAACTGTTGTTTGTGCGACCATAAAAAGACAATAGCAATGCTCTGGTTTACCAGTGATACGATAATGATTATGTGTAATGCAAATATTTGCCTAACGGGGCAATTTTTTTGTATCGTGTTCCCCAATGAGTGTCGGTGGTCAATCACATTTTAATTTTTTTTTCCTAATCAAACTTTGCTCTGCCAATTATGATGCCGAAGCTTTTCCTTATCCTCTTCTCTCCCCCTCTGGCCCCTCTCCCCCTCTGGCCCCTCTCCCCGTTTCCTCCCTCTCCCCCCTCTCCCCCTCTCCCCCCACTCCCCCTCTCCACCTCCGTCCCCTCTCCACCTCCGTCCCCTCTCCACCTCCGTCCCCTCTCCCCTCCGCCCCCTCTCACCCTCCGCCCCCTCTCACCCACCGCCCCCTCTCACCCTCCGCCCCCTCTCCCCCTCCGCCCCCTCTCCCCCTCCGCCTCCTCTCCCCCTCCGCCTCCTCTCACCCTCTGCCCCCTCTCACCCTCTGCCTCCTCTGCCTCCTGCCCCCTTTCCCCCTCTGCCCCTTTTCCCCTTCTGCTCCCTTTCCCCCTCTGCCCCCTTCCCCCTTTGCCCCCTTTCCCCCTCCGCCCCCTTTCCCCCTCCGCCCCTCTGCCCCTTTACCCTCTGCCCCTCTCCCCCTTTACCCTCTGCCCCCTCTCCCCCTCTGCCCCTTTACCCTCTGCCCCTCTCCCCCTTTATCCTCTGCCCCTCTGCACCCCTCCCCCTCTGCCCCTTCTCCCCCTCTGCCCCCATCCCTCACTGCCCCCCTCCCCCACTGCCCCCTCCCCCACTGCCCCGTATCCCTCACTGCCCCGTATCCCCCACTGCCCCCTCTCCCCCACTGCCCCCTCTCCCCCACTGCCCCCTCTCCCCCACTGCCCCCTCTCCCCCACTGCCCCCTCTCCCCCACTGTCCCCTCTCCCCCACTGTCCCCTCTCCCCCACTGTCCCCTCTCCCCCACTGCCCCCTCTCCCCCACTGCCCCCTCTCCCCCACTGCCCCCTCTGCCCCTCTGCCCCTTTCTCCCTTCTTTCCCTGTACCCCTTCATCCCCAGTCTCCCCCATCTGCTCTTCTCCCCCTCTATCCCTTTTCCGCCCACTCTCCCTCTGCACCTCTCCCCCTCTTCCCCGTTCCCCCTCCCATTCTCCCCCTCCCACCCTACCTTCTCTCCCCCTCTCCCACTCTCCCCCTGTCCCACTCTCCCCAACCCCCATGTATTGAGTTCCAATTTGTCATCGCGTCCGCACCCATACAGTAGAGCGAATATCGGCTGACAATATTGAATTAACATAATTACTGCTGACCATGTCAGGTTGATAAAGAATATCATAGAAAGACGTCTAAATCATTCTTGACTGATACTGAAATCGTAGAAGAGGCTATGGGCGTCAAGAACAAAAAATAATAAATAACAGAAATATTAACAACTTCGTTATTGTCACTGTCAGGTGGGGTTTCCTTAATTAGGCAACGAGGTGCTGTAGACCGCCATTTCCTCGTGCTGAGGTTTAGCGCGGTCAAAGGGCAATTCGTCAGATTGATGACGCGAGCCGCTCGACTTTGCCATAATGAATAAGCTTTCGTGGGATTGAGCGTTTGATATAAGGGCCGAGATTGCCTGCCTCTAATGCTGGAACATGATGTACACGTGGTGACTTTATGGGTGTGTTATAGACATTATTATTATTATTATTTTTTTCTTGTATTGCCACACTCGGCGCCACTCATGTTAGGTTCAAAATAATTTATTTTCATTTATTTGTTTATTTTATTTATTTTTAGTAAACGTATGACGTGTGTGTGTGTGTGTGTGTGTGTGTGTGTGTGTGTGTGTGTGTGTGTGTGTGTGTGTGTGCGTGTGATTCACCATGGTCTTGGATCACGTGTTGGACCCGTGATCGACAGATATTTCCCTCCCAGAAGAGAGCTCAGAGCTCATATATAATCGATCTATGGGTAATACTGTGACCTTACACGCACACAAACACACCCAACTCCCCGCCCACAAGAGGTGTGTGTGTGTGTGTGTGTGTGTGTGTGTGTGTGTGTGTGTGTGTGTGTGTGTGTGTGTGTGTGTGTGTGTGTGTGTGTGTGTGTGATCTATTTCAATCTTGTGTAGTCTTACCTCGTCTTGTTTTGATTGATCGAATCTGATCGAGTCTTTTCTTGCCGTTTTTGCTGATCTTACGAGTTTTAGTCTTAATTAGTTTAGCTAATCCAGATTAGCTGCAATTGAAACAGTGGTGCCAACTCCTAATGGATGATACGCTTTTGTAGAAGCACGACTACCGATGACAGGATCTAGCACCTAGGGTAAAGGTGGCGGACTCAGACACGGCCAAGCTGATCCTGGCATCATGTCCATCGCCTGACGCAAGGGAAGCTCGGGCGAAGAGAACCACCCAGCAGAACTCTACATGTTCCTAGCGGGGAACTGGCAAGAGCATATACACAAAAATATTTGATATTTTATTTTTGCTGCATTGTATCGGTTTCGCTGTCAAATTCACATGGTTCTTTTATATATATATATATATATATATATATATATATATATATATATATATATATAGTATACATATATATATATATAATTTTTTTTGTATGCATCGAGTGGAAGGGATATGCTTCGCTCCGTTCATCAGGAAAGAGGGAGGGAGGGAAAATGACACGGGGAAGGAAAAAAGGGATAGGGAATTGAGGGAGTGGTGGGCGGACCAAGGGAAGGATAAGGGGTTGAGAGAAGAACAAAGGGATTGAAGAAAAGATAGCGAGATTTAGGGAGTTTAGGGAGAAGAGGGAGGAAGATGAAAGGTTTGATTATTCGTGCCTGTGCTCATGTAATGCAAGTATATATACTCGTACATGTATATTACATGTTACATATATTTAGCATACGTTTGTGGGTACTAGTTTATTCTCTGGGCCTTTTCTATTTTTTCACGAAGTGAGTGCAAATGTTGGAGGTAAACTTGAAGGTAAAAGTGGGAGTTGGGGACGGGGAAAGGTGTTATTGCCATTATTATTATTATCATTGTTATTATTATTATTGTTATTTCTATTATTCGTATTATTGATATCATTATTATTATTATTATTGCTGTTATTGCTATTATTGTTATTTTTATCTATTAGATTATTTACTTATTTGTTTTTTAATTGATACAGATGTGAGTTGAAAATATTTGACGACGATTACGATCTTTCTCTATTTTCTCGACAATTTATTTTCATCTATGGAACTTGAGATATTTTTATTTTACTCTTATCATATCTTATTTCACTTTATTTTGTCCCATAGTCATTTTTGTCATAAAGCAATGTTTTATTTGATCTAATCAAATTATTTCTAAGTTAATTTTATTTTGAGTTAATTTATTTTATCTTTAATTCAATTTTATTTGTTCTCCATTTTACTTCGGGCACTGTTCTAACCTCTAACCTTTACTGACATTTGTAATTTTAGCTTAATTGTGCGCCATGATTTTCCTTCCATCCTGGTGTCGTATTCCAGGACACTCTTCTATAATAGATGATAACTGAGTGACATCCCATGTCTGGCAGCCTGTATAGAAAGTTGTTATCGTTGACGTTGTGCAATGTTTCATAAACTGAAACCAATTATTATTGGTATTACTATTGTTATTGCTTCTTGTTGTCCTTTACATTTTCAAGGCTTGTTTTCCTTTTGAAAACTATTTTACTTTTCAGATCTGAAAATAAATTTTACCTTGCAGCCTATCATTGTATGGTCATTAGCTATATTTATTTATGACTGAGAGATTGTTAAACGTGTTGCTGTCGTGTCCTCATGTGTAACAGTCACTAACCATCGCCAACCACGCACATTATCCACACACATGCAACATGGTACTCTCCTTTGGCAAGACCTCCAATTTTTGCAAACCTCACTACATTCCCAATCCATTATGTAGCAAAACATTTATTTGGTTACAATATGAAGTCTATTTCTTTGCTTTAACATTTGAGCTTCAAGTCTAATTGCGAACCATACGCTTTTGGAAAAATATTTAATATTCTCATTGCGAAGGTCTAGGGAATGGTGGTTCGACCCCTGCCACCGATGAAGGTGAACCAAGGGTATGTTTCTTTAAATTCCACTCTAGTAATTCCTCTGTAAGGGGCACCGTCATAGGCTCCCGGCAGGGGGGAATTTGTAAAATTAAGCAATATCGTCACCTCCAACTTCCAATTACATGATTCACCTTCAGTGTTCTTCCCTATTTTAACACTTAAATCACCGGTTACCACCAACTTGTAATTATTTTGTTCTCTATATTAACCCTTCCCCTCTTTGACTCTTCATTCCTGTCCTCTCCTCTTTGAAATGTATAGGCGAAAATTAATTTTCCGTTCTGAAAGGCTGAAGGTACCTTGATTACCTATTCAGTTCGGTGGCATAGTTAATGAATTTTGTTATGGTGAGCAATAGACGCTTTCGTTTAGGTAATCTTCCCTGCGTGAGAGTGTGGCATTTTTTATTTCTTTTGTTTTTATAGATATTTTTCAGAGCTGTTTCTTCCAATGAGGGTGTGACGATTTCTTCCTTTTCGTTTAATTTTTTTCTTTTCTTTATCTTTTTTCTTTATCTTTTTTTTGTATGTTTTTCGGTGTGGTAGTTTTTATTTTTTTATTTTAGAATTATATCTATATGAATATTTTTTTTCAGGGCTGTTTCTTACAATGAGGGTATGACGATTTCTTCTTTTTCGTTTAATTTTTATTTTTTGTTTATTTTTTGTATATATATTTTTTCGGGCAATTTCATCATCATTAACCGCAAAAATTCCTGGTATTCTTATGAACATAGGAACATAAGAATGAAGGAGACTGCAAGAGACCAAAATAACTACACATAGACTTGACTGAAGCCTTTATCCAGCCTACCTCGAGCTGGAAGCTACA
Source organism: Oratosquilla oratoria (assembly GCF_046742065.1). Taxonomy (NCBI): domain Eukaryota; kingdom Metazoa; phylum Arthropoda; class Malacostraca; order Stomatopoda; family Squillidae; genus Oratosquilla; species Oratosquilla oratoria. The sequence goes on along the minus strand of NC_134783.1, from coordinate 47,039,253 downwards.
CTGTAGTGCGCACTATAAACCGACCCATGATATAACCGAAGAAAAATATAATAATTCTCTTTTGAGAGAGAAAAAAAAAATCCCTGTCCATATCTATCCATAGTTCAAAAGCATCACGGTTATGGTTTCAAAATAAATACTTTCCTCCCCTTCCCCCTCCCTCTCCCTCCCCCTCTCTCCAACCCCCCTCCCTCTCTCCAACCCCCCTCCCTCTCTCCAACCCCCCTCCCTCTCTCCAACCCCCCTCCCTCTCTCCAACCCCCCTCCCTCTCTCCAACCCCCCTCCCTCTCTGCAACCCCCCTCCCTCTCTCCAACCCCCCTCCCTCTCTCCAACACCCCTCCCTCCCTCCTTCCCCTCGCTGAAACACACACATAAGCTCCAATGCAGGTGGTTAGCTTTCGTGGGCCCAAGCTTCATACTTTATGCAATACTGTTAATTCAGTTTCATAGCGGCGCTGTGCTCGCGCAGTCCAGCCGCCGCAGTGCCGTCTCAATTGATTCAACACCACCTGGCATCCATTGGCACCACCTGGCACCCATTGGCACCCACCTGATGAGATGGATATATGGATTAAGGGTTTTCTTGTTTAGGGGTTCTGAACCATGGGGGGCAATTACCCCTTAAGGGAAATTTTAGGGTTTTAATTGGGTGGAAGGTTATGATAAGACACGTTCAGACGCAAATATTGTTATTCCTATGTTGTTCATCTATGTTGTCCGTTTCTAACAAGTTGGTTTATTTAATTTTATTGATTAATTAATTCATTTATCTGTCTATTTGCACATTTGTATATCTACTGATTTTTGCTAAAGCGCTTGTCCCGGCCTGAACAGCCTCCAAATCGATGGAAAATCACAAATAAAGAACTACAAAGAAAGAGCATCCCGACAGGAGACCTTTTGGTCCATAACTAGGTCGGATGCAGAAAAATAAGTAGACAAAATTAATAAAATAGGTAAATAGATAATGACATAAAAAACAAACAGAAAACATATTATAATTAACAAATAGATAGTAAAGATAAATAATAATAAAAAAAAAATAAGACAGGAATCCTCCTAGCCGAATGAAATAATTTGAAGTTTGATGCAACAGAACCTGTGCAATGCGATGCTGTTGGTTGTTGTATCTTACCATCGCTTCTATCCTACCACACACAACGCCATGGAAAGACGGGGATATCACACAATAATGTTCAGGGTTCTGCCATACCAGTAAAAGTTTTAATGGACCTGTCTGGCCGCGACTCGAGCTAGTCCAACGAACAGAATTCCTCTGATGGTCCAATTGAGGGTTGATTTTACTCCACGCGGTCCAATTATACAGAGCCCCTTGCGCGTCGCTTGTAACAGGTCCAAGGGCCCGGGTCCGTTTGGACCCTAGTCGTCCAGGGAACTCGTGTATGATCGTTAGTTCTGGGTGTCTGGAAGCGCTTGGAAGTATGTTTGGAGTGAATAGACTCGTGTACAATATATTCGTTGATATAGTTTCGTTGAAATTATTTGCTATGAAATTAGTTTTTATTTGATTTATTTTGTTTGTTTCGGTTATTTCCTTGGTTTTGTTAATTTTGTTTGTTTTATTGATTTTTCTTTATTTGCTATTTTTTTTCGGTTTTTATTGGTGGTGAGCTTAGTTTGTTGATACCTGGTATCCTCATGATCTCTAAAGAGTGGGTTGATATTGGAAAGACGGAAGTTTATGGTCGTTAGTAAAAGAAACTGTGATAGTATCAGTAAGCAGTGTCCATGTTTGGGCCCGTCAATACCCATCCTCCTCTCCTCCCACACCCCCTCCCTCCCTCCTCTCCTTCCACCCCCTCCCTCCCTCCTCTCCTCCCACCCCCTCCCTCCCTCCCACACCCCCTCCCTCCCACACCCCCTCCCTCCCTCCTCTCCTTCCACCCCCTCCCTCCCTCCTCTCCTCCCACCCCCTCCCTCCCTCCTTCCTCTCCTCCCACCCCCTCCCTCCCTCCCCCTCCCTCCCTCCTTCCTCTCCTCCCACCCCTGCTTCCTTCCTCTCCTCCCCCTCCGTCCTTCCTTCCTCTCCTCCCACCCCCTCCCTCCTCCCCTCCCTCCCTCCCTCCCTCCCTCCCTCCCTCAGTGTCACTAGACTACCGTTGGTGGATAGTTTAATGTAAAACTAAAATTATTGTGTTTTGAGTGTATTGCACAATTATTTGTAGATATTTTTCTTCAGAAAAAATTGCAAGGCAGATGAAAGATCCAAAATTTGTAAAAAAAAAAAAAAAAAAAAAACGGCGGACGAAAAAGGGCAAATAAAATTGAAATATTCTTTATTCTTCAGTGAACATGAAAAACTATGATATATAAAAATACATGTAAACGTAGGTGCGTGTAGTTGTATGTACATGTAGTCGTACGTACATGTAGTTGTACGTACATGCGTTCATACTTACATGCGTATATGTAGGAAATGAATAGGTAACAGTTAAATTTTCTCAAAATTCCAGAGATTTTTTTCTTTATTTCATTTTATTTGTAATATAATTTCATCTGATTTTATTTCATTCTATTTTTCACTTTATTTTACTTTAGGTATAGTTTCGTTTTTGTAAAAAAAAAAAAAAATACTCATCAGAGGCTATGATTTAGCAACATGTGATTTTCACGAGATATGACAGAAGGTGTGGTTTCCAAGCTGACAGGTCAGACAATGCAGTGTTCTGAACAACCAAGTTTGTGACGTAATGATAGACCTCACACCCAAACAATAGGTCAGTCTTGGGGCCAGGTCACTTTTGGGGCCAGGTCACTTAGTTTTGTGTTGGGGTTTTGGGACGGTGCGGGGGGGGGGTTTGGGTGTAGGGGGGGGGTTATTGACTGCTGGAGGATCATTTCAGCTGAATAAAACCACATGAAAGGGTTATCACACTGGGCTTCCACGGACTTCACCAGCACCGACAGTTGAGTTCGTTTGAGTAAAATCGACTTCGGCTACATCATCTCAGTGTGATGATCCCTTTTCATCTTTCCGTTATACATAGGCAAAGCTGTATGGTGAACTAAGAGATTGTAAACCTATATGAATAATAGAAATAATGTTAAAAAGTTCTTAGAGAAGTTAAGGCTTCTGTGAGCGAAGTCGTATTCTAAATATACAGATGTAGGTTGGAGGTAAGATGTATAAGGAAACTAGCAGTGTGATAACGCTTTGACGAAATCGAACAGACATGGCATATTGAGATTAGAACATAAACGTAGTTGTCTTTGAAGTTAGAGATAATGAAACCCGCCTGTGGAATAAATACATACATACACAGATACATACATATATACATACATACATTACATACATACTCGTACATACATATACCAAAGGCTTTTTCCTCATTACATGGGAGGTAGCCAAAAAACAAAGGCATAGAAACTACTCCCACCCATTCCATCCCCTACATACTCCACTCCCCTCTATCCTTTTCCCTCTTCCCTCCCTCTTATTTTGGCACCTCCTGGATGACGGGTCATCCCTGCATCTTGTCCATTCCCTTGGGTCAGAAGCAGTGTCACAAAACACAGCACATCCACACCAAGGCCGCTTCTTAATTCGGCGACCCCCCCTCTCCGTCCCCTATATTTGATTAATAATAGATTAACAAAACTCATATCTTAGTACAGGAGATACATACATATACCAAGGCTTTTTCCCCCTTACAAGGGAGGTAGCCAAGTACAGGAGATAGACACGATAATTCCACCTACGTTCCCAACCCAGTTATAGCAAAGACGTTTTATGCACGTTTCTTTCCTCCTTACGCTTTGTGTGTGTGTGTGGGACAGGCAGTTACTGTCTAGTGGTAATGACAAGGTGGACCATCATCTGTTGCCCTGCAGGAGGGGGTGGGAGAGCGGAGGGAGGGGTAGATCGAGGATGAGGTAGTCATCACGCGATCTCGGATCTCGCTGCGTCACAGACGGCGGGAAAAAAATCGAAGAAGAGGAATTAATTATGGAACCTGCAGGAAGTCGTGTCTACAGTTTGCTAAATGGTTTAAATGGTATTGAATTAGTCTTGAGTTTCCGAGGAACCGTAGATTGGTGACCTGGATTCCAAAATGCACTATTTGCGAGCCAAGAGTGAGGTGGACGAAACAATTTGAGATTTTCTCAGTGCTGTGGAGAGTTAGCGGTAAATGGGTAATGAAATAACAAAGTACAATAAAAGAAAAAGAAAATGGAGATAAAAGGTTGAGATAATAGGTCAAGGCCC
>NC_134783.1:47007520-47027520 GCF_046742065.1 Oratosquilla oratoria | reverse complement strand
AGACAAATTATAACAAAACAAAAACAAATAATATAACATAAATTATAATAATTACAGCATCTTACTTAGGTATTTATCTAAATGATTCTTAAAGCTTCGAACTGAACTACATTGCACTACCTGTGCAGGAAGTTTATTCCATTCATTAACTACACGGTTGGCAAAGTTGTTTCTACCTACTTCCAAATTGAATCTATTTCCGGACAGTTTGAGACAGTTTGAGACCATTGTTTCATTGTTTTTCAATGTGAAAATTTGGTCACTTTTGATGCTGTCAATTCCCTTTAAAATCTTAAAGACCTGTATCAAGTCACCTCTGAGTCTACGCTTTTTTAGGGAAAACAGATTCATGTGCTTAAGTCGATTTTCGTATGATTTATTTTTGATATTTGGAATCAGTTTTTGTGGCTCGCCGTTGTACTTTTTCCAGTCTGTCAATGTCTTTAATGAGATTCGGTGACCATACGGAAACAGCATATTCCAAATGTGGACGAACTAACGATTTATATAGCTTGTTAATGAGTGATGGACTTTTGAAATCAAAAGATCGCGCAATCAATCCCAGAATCTTATTTGCTTTCTCAGAGGCTGAAATACACTGCTTGGATGATTTGAGGTCGTTACTGATAATTACGCCGAGATCTTTTTCACTATCCACTTTTGTTAACGAATTTTCAAATAACTTGTAATCGTACTTGCTGTTATTTTTACCTATGTGCATTACCTTGCATTTACTTGTGTTAAATTTCATAAGCCACTTTTCAGACCATTGCTGTAATTGATCTAAATCTTCTTGAATATCTAATTGGTTTGAGTGATCATTTGCCACTCCGCACAGTTTTGTATCATCAGCAAATTTGGAAACAGTAGATTTTAGTCCATGGTCTATATCATTTATATATACTATGAATAGAAGTGGCCCAAGAACGGAACCCTGAGGAACTCCACTTGCAACACTTTTCCATCCAGAAGTTTTTCCATTTAAAACAACTCTCTGTTTTCGACCTTTCAACCAATTACTAGTCCAACCTAATAGGCTACCACTTATTCCATGCAAAGCTAATTTAGTAAGTAGTCTTTCGTGTGGGACGGTATCAAAAGCTTTTGCAAAGTCTAGATATATTAAATCTTAATTGTTTCTTTTGTCATAATTCGAGATAACTGTGTTGTAGAATTCGAGTAAGTTAGTCACGCAAGAACGTTTCCGTCTGAAACCATGTTGGCTATCATTTATCAAACGGTTACTTTCTAAATGATATTCGATAGCATCTCTGATGATAGTTTCCATTATTTTTCCTACGATCGAAGTCAAACTAATAGGCCTATAGTTATTTGGTTTCTTTTTGTCACCTTTTTTGAATATGGGAGTAACGTTAGCTAGCTTCCATTCTCTTGGGACATCTCCGGATATGATGGATTTCTTGAAAATAATTTCTAATGGAACAACAATCTCATTTTTCATTTCCTTTAAGATTCTTGGATGCCAACCGTCAGGCCCTGGTGTTTTATTAACTTTGAGTTTGTCTATACACCTTTTAATTGTTTCTTTTGTTATATTTACCGTAGTGAGTAAGTTTACCCCAGACTTTTCACAGGTTTCAGTTTGGAATTCACTTTGAGGTGTTTCGTTTACGAATACCGAGCTAAAATAATTGTTAAAGAGATTACACATTCCTTCATTTGAGTATTCAAGTTGACCGTCAGCAGATAATAGTGGACCATACGCACACATATGCATACGCATACGCACACGCATACGCATACGCACACATACGCGCGCACACATACGCACGCACACATACGCACGCGCACATACGCACGCACACATACGCGCGCACACATACGCACGCACACATACGCCCGCACACATACGCGCGCACACATACGCGCGCACACATACGCGCGCACACATACGCGCGCACACATACGCGCGCACACATACGCACGCACACATACGCACGCATACATACGCACGCACACATACGCACGCATACATACGCGCGCACACACATGACTCGGTGGCGCGGTTGGTAGAGTTCCTGGCTGTCACTACGGCGGTCCGGGTTCGAATCCCACTCAGAGTTAAAATAATTTCAGTATCGATGCGCTGCGAGTCGTTACTCCAACTCTCATGGGCGGGGAGTTGGGGGTGTGGGTGCGTGTAAAGTCACAGCATTACCCATAGATCAATCGTATTATGAACTCTGAGCTCTCTTCCGGGAGAGAAAGAGCTGTCGATCACGAGTCCAACACGTGGTCCAAGGCCATGGTGAACGACACGTACGCACGCACACGTACGCACGCAAACATACGCACGCAAACGAACGTACGCACAGGTACGCACGCACGCAGCTCTTGATCATGCTGAATTCGGTCTGTTTTGTTCAAATAAAGAGGGCGGCAGACCATCGATCAGTAGAATCCACGGTTGATCACTTATAGGTTACATTGTATATGTATACTATATTCTTTTTCGATTTAATAAATGCGTGAGAAATATTTGGTAAATTGATTGCCCAAGTGTTCATCGAGGTTTAGTAAAGATTTCTTGGATATGGAAGCTATCCCTATCACACAGCCGAATGTATATATATGTGCGTTTTCGATTTTTGTGAATGCGCGAGAAATATTTGGTGTTCGTGTGGGTTCTGTAAAGATTCTTCTCGAAGATGGACGTGCAGAGTCAAGTTTATGGTCAGCGCGCTGTAGTTCCCACGAGAATAGAGTAATGGCGGCGCGCCCCAAAAGTTCCTTACGTCAATTTTCGACTTGCTTGCCGCTGTATCAAAATAATTTGGTTAGGTGAGAGGGAGGAAGAGGAAGAGGAGAGAGTAGGAGGAGGAGGAGGAGGAGGAGGAGATAGTAGGAGGAGGAAGAGGAGAGGGTAGGGGAGGAGGAAGAGGAGAGGGTAGATGGAGGAGGAGGAGGAGAGGGTAGGAGGAGGAGGAGAGGGTAGGAGGAGGAGGAATAGTGGGTAGGAGGAGGAGGAGTGTGTGTAGGTGGAGGAGGAGGATGGGTAGATGGAGGAGGAGGAGGAGGAGTGGGTAGATGGAGGAGGAGGAAGAAGAGGAGGAGGAGGAGGAGGAGAGGGTAGGAGGAGGAGGAGGAGGAGAGGGTAGGAGGAGGAGGAATAGTGGGTAGGAGGAGGAGGAAGAAGGGTGGGTAAGAGGAGGAGGAAGAGGAGTGGATAGGAGGAGGAGGAAGAGGAGTGGATAGGAGAAGGAGGAAGAGGAGGGGGAGGAGGAGGAGGAGGAGGAGGAAGAAGAGGAGCGGGTAGGAAGAGCAGGAGGAGGAGGAGAGGGTAGGAAGAAGAGAAGGAAGAGTAGAGTATAGGAGGAGGAGGAGGAATAGAGGATAGGAGGAGAAGGTGAAAGAGGAGAGTGTAGGAAGAGAAGGAGAAAGAGGAAAGGGTCGGAGGAGGAGGAAAAGGAGAGGATAGCAAAAGGAAGAGGAGATAGGAGAAAGGAAGGAGGAGGAGGAGAGAATAGGAAGAGATGAAGGGGGAGGAGGAGGGAAAGAAGGAAGGAGGAGGAGAAGGGAGAAAGGGAGGCATGGAGTTAATGAAGAGAGAAGGGGTGGGGCTGATGAAGACTGGGGTATGAGGAGGACCTGGAGATAGAGCTGGACAGGAGGTAAAGACTTTCTTGTCCACCAGAGTAGCTGGCGGATGTTGCGAACAAAAATAACAAAAATAAATAAATAGATAAATGAATAAATAAACAAATTAAAATAAATTAAATAAATAAGAAAAAAATTAAATGCATTTAAGTTTCTTAAGGTTACTCTTGGAGTTCATTAACCAAGCGAGACACACAATGTCTCCCGTACGAAAGGAAGGTGGGCCTGATTAATCAGCGCTGCCTCGAGAAAGGGGATTAAGGTGGATTAGGCTGTTTGCATAGGAGTTAAACAGGGATGAGGGTTAAACACGCACACGCATATGTACACAAGCGCACACACACGTAGATATGCACAAGTACACACGCGCACATGCATACACACACATACGCATATGCACGTACACATACACATCACATGTACATATGCACAAGTACACACGCGCACATGCATACACACACGTCCACACGCACACATAAACATACAGACGGATGCATACACACGCATGCATACACACGCATGCACGCACGCATACACACGCACGCACGCATACACACGCACGCACGCACACACGCACACACATGTACACACACATGCACACACACACATGCACATACATGCGTATACACATATGCAAACACACATATACAGACACACTCAACTTTCCACTCCAGCCACATGACTCAAAAATATTGGTTGAAATTTTTGATGTCAAAATGCATTTTTCTTCAATCATCCCGCCTCTACCCGCTCCTGTGAGGTGACTAAGCATGCTAGCCTTTGGTGGAGTTCGGAGTTCAAGATCGCGATACGGATGTTAAGCTCTTGACTTTTAGGAGCTCTGGTCCATTCTCCTCCTCCTCCTCCTCCTCCTCCTCCTCCTCCTCCTCCTCCTCCTCCTCCTCCTCCTCCTCCTCTTCCTCTTCCTCTTCCTCCTCCTCTTCCTCTTCCTCTTCCTCTTCCTCCTCTTCTTCCTCCTCTTCTTCCTCCTCTTCCTCCTCTTCTTCCTCCTCTTCCTCCTCCTCTTCCTCCTCCTCTTCTCTTTTCCTCTTCTTCCTCTTCCTCCTGCTACTCTTCCTCCTGCTCCTCTTCCTCCTGCTCCTCTTCCCCCTGCTCCTCTTCCTCCTCTTCCTCCTGCTCCTCTTCCTCCTCCTACCCTCTCCTCTCCACATTTATTCAACTTCATAGGATTTCATTCATCAGAGGGCTTTGCCTACTTAAGAGCTCCCGTATAAATAAATAAACAAATGAATAAATGAATTAATAAAAAATTATAAAGAATACATAAAGATAGAAACGAAATTTATTGAATATATGAAATTAAGAATAATGTTCTCCCGAAGCTCGTATATATTGAGTCTGCGAAGGTACTCTAACGTTTGTTTTATTGACGTAGCAATTTAATGAAATGGAAGTTGATTGTTACCCCCGGGGGGGGGGGAGCCTCGTCTCGATCCAGGTATCGCTCTTGTTGTCGGGAAGGACGACGCAAGCATGCGGGCAATCAGGGAAGGAGGGAACAAGGTAGGGAGGGATTTAGGGAATGAGGGAGGAATGTAGGGAAGGAGGAAAAGAGGAAGGGAGGGAAAGAGGGAGGAATGTAGGAAAAGAGGGAGGGAGGGAGGGAAAGAGGGAAAGAGGGAGGGATATAGGGAAGGAGAAAAGGAGGAAAAGAGGGAAGGAGGGAAGGGGGGAAGGGAAGGAAGGAAGGAAGGAGGGAGGGAAGGAAGGAGGGAGGGAAGGAAGGAAGGAAGGAGGGAAGGAAGGAGGGAATGGAGAGAAGGAAGGAAGGAGGGAGGGAAGGAAGGAGGGAGGAAGGGAAGGAGGGAAGGAAGGAAGGAGGAAGGGAAGGAGGGAAGGAAGGAGGGAATGAAGGAGGGAATGAGTTGGTGACACGGCAGGTTAGGGTACGCAGCCATAAAAGTGCCGCAGCAATAAGACGGTAATGGAGGCTTCCTTGCGACATCAAGCGCACGCCGCACGTATTGCATCCAGTACCGGGAACCGGGAGAGGTATCTGGTACCTGGAGCCGATAGTAAATGCCCCGGTATGGCTTCTTCTCACGAGATATTATTGCAACTTGTGGCGTGAGGACTCACGCCCGTGAGGCGATGGTTACTCCGTGGCGGAAGATTATTTTTGTTTTTGATTATTTGTTAAGTGGTTTTTCCTTGAATCCCATTCCTTGCCTTCACTCCTTCCTTCCCTCCCTCCCTCCCTCCCTCCCTCCCTCCTTCTTTCCTTCCCTCCCTCCCTCCCTCCCTCCCTCCTTCCCTCCCTCCCTCCTTCTTTCCTATACCTCCTTCCCTCTCTCCCTCCTTCTTTCCTATACCTCCTTCCCTCCCTCCCTCCTTCCCTCCTTTCTTTCTCTCTTCCTCTCTTCCCTCCCTCCTTCCTTCCCTCCCTCCTTCCTTCCTTCCCTCCCTCCTTCCTTCCTTCCTTCCCTCCCTCCTTCCTTCCTTCCCTCCCTCCCTCCTTCCCTCCCTTCCCTCCCACCTTCCCTCCCTTCCTCCTTCCTTCGCTGACCTTTTTTCCTGATCGTTTGTGATTCATATCCAGGGCTCGCATATGCCGTGATCTTTCAAAAACTTCTGTTTCTCGATTCTCCTTTGCAGTCTTCATTATTTTTGTTTCTCCCCCGATTCTCTTCTGCAATCTTCATTATTTTGTCGTTATTCTTAAATCTTGCCCAGAATACCTAGCTTTATATAATCTGTAATGCCCCTCTTTGTTTTCTCGCTTTGATAATGTTTTCCAGATCAGATCGTTTATTTTTGGAGTATTTCGCTCTAAGTAAAATTTAAATAGCTCTCTCTCTCTCTCTCTCTCTCTCTCTCTCTCTCTCTCTCTCTCTCTCTCTCTCTCTCTCTCTCTCTCTCTCTCTCTCTCTCTCTCTCTCTCTCTCTCTCTCTCTCTCTCCCTCTCTCTCTCTCTCTCTCTCTCTCTCTCTCCTCTCTCTCTCTCTCTCTCTCTCTCTCTCTCTCTCTCTCTCTCTCTCTCCTCTCTCTCTCTCTCTCTCTCTCTCTCTCTCTCTCTCTCTCTCTCTATCTCTCTCTCTCTCTCTCTCTCTCTCTCTCCTCTCTCTCTCTCTCTCTCTCTCTCTCTCTCTCTCTCTCTCTCTCTCTCTCTCTCTCTCTCTCTCTCTCTCTCTCTCTCTCTCTCTGTCTCTCTCTCTCTCTCTCTCTCTCTCTCTCTCTCTCTCTCTCTCTCTCTCTCTCTCTCTCTCACAGTTTTTCTCGATGCCCGTTGATGTTTCTTTAACTCTTCAGGGCCACTTAGCTCAATAGATTTCGAAAAGCGACCCCCTCCTCCTCACAACCACTCCCTCCTTGGTCAACACAGCTTGAGAATTCCATTTCTGTCCTTCGTATTCATAAATAGTCATTATTCATTTAGGTTCATTCAATCTGAGGCCTCATTTGGATTCTTCTTGGGTTTTTGATGCGTTTTATTCCATTATCTAATGATAGTAGCTTTTTTTTTTATTATTATCTTATTTTCGTTCTCCTCATCTCTGTTGTTTCCCTTGTACACATGTGAACGCCCTATTCGCTCATGGTTGTGTGTGTGGATACGTAAGCATACATACTACTTGCAGGTATACATGGATGCATTCGGCACACACGCACGTACACACATGCACGTACACGCACGCACACGCTCGCGCATAAACACAGGCGAACACACACATACGCAAACACACACACACACACACATACACCAACACGCGTGCACACGTACACACACGTGCGCGGGTGCGGACGCGCGCGCGCACACACACACACACATACACACACACACAAACACACACACGCACGCATGCACGCGGTAATGGTAGTTAATTTCATGCACCTGAGAGGTGGCCGTGGTTGCAGTACAACAATTAAGTGAACAAGCTAATGGTAATCTATATTTACTTTTGGATGTACGCTCATATGTGTGCGTTTTGTGCATCCGTGTCGGGGGAGATGCGTGTATATTCACTTGGTCTTTGGATCACGTGTTGAACTCGTGATCGACAGCTATTTCCCTCCCGGAAGAGAGCTCAGAGCTCGTAGGTCCGATCTATGGGTAATGCTATGACCTTTCACACACACACACACACCCAACTCCCCGCCCACGTGTGTGTTTGCGTGTGTGTGCTTGCGTGTGTGTGTGTGCTTGCGTGTGTGTGTGTGCTTGCGTGCGTGTGTGTGTGCGTGTGTTTGTGTATGTGTGCGCGCTGGAGCCTGTGTACATAATAGCTATTTATCTTATATATTTGTTTTATTTGTTATTTAGTTATGTATGTATTCATTTATATATTCATAGTTTTAATTGTACAGGTATATTTATGTAACTGTTGTTTGCTTATATAATTACTTATTTTGAATGATCATGAATTCGAAATTTCCGTTTATTTGTTAATTCATACGAATTTAAAACAATTATCCTTGTTTCATTGGTACGTCTTTCTCTTCTAATCGTCTCGTGCGTTTCGTTGTTGAATCTTCGATATTTTCTTCTTCCGAGATGAATTTCACGATGAAGGAATTCGCCTTCCACGCTGACAAGAATGGAAAGATCTCTCAGAGGAAGGAGACTGAAGAAGATCTGGAATGCATTTCCTGGCTTCTCAGTATCTTTCTGAAAGAGATGAATATTTTTTTAATTAGCGTAGACGGTAAATTCTTCAAGATTTGATACGCCATTGTGTCTAATATTCCTTTAGATAAAAAAAGATCTGAATATGAAGATTATTTCTGTTTGAATAAAATTATTCTTAATACAGTGATCGTAAGAATGAAAGAGAACGCAAGAGACCATAATGCCTACACTGTGCAGTTCCATGTCGATTACCACCTATCAACCCCATCCATAAAATTAACTAACCTTCTCTTAAAAAAATAATAAATAGTTTCAGATGTTTACTAAATCTATTCCATATGTTTGACGATATTAGTTTAGGACCATCTCATAACTAGAAAAGAATAAAGGAGACTGCAAGAGACCATAAGGCCTACACTAGGCAGCTCCGTATCCATCACCACCTGTCGTCCCCATTGTAAAAAAAGATAATAGCACTACTTTCAGTTCGTGTTGATGTAGTGTAATAGCTGAAAATGAAAAAAGTGAAAAGATTCCTCATAAAGTTGTATGGTACGAAATGTTTTCTATGTAACATTATGTCATACAAATTTGTAGTATTGGTGCACATTCATGTGTAAATCTGCATATGAATACATAAAAGGTCTAGGCATATTTATTTATGTAAATGTGTTTGTGTATTTTGTGAAAATTTTCCCCTCTGCCTACCCACATGAAAAGCCTCTCCTCGATGTGTGCACATAGTCTACATACGCACACACATGTATACCTATAAAAACGAACGCACACGGGTACTTGTACACACACACACACACACACACACACACACACACACACACACACATACACACACACACACATACATACACATACATTAGGACACTAATAACTGTACCTTAATTTTTGAAAACGTGCGTCGCAATCTTAGTTAATGGATCGTTCTGGTCGAATATTCTTTTCCGAACAGCCCGAGTCGTAAAATTATCATCTTTTTCTTTAACTTTCGTCTGAAGGGAGCCCCTTGTGCATTGGCCATAATGATTCGACTCTCCGCATCAGGAGAGACGATTGAAGATGGAAAAGGTACTGGAACAGCTCCAAGGGACGTAGAATTTTCACACAAGAAGTCCGCATTACTGAAAGTATGGGGTGGGGGGCAGATGGGGGGAGGAATGAGGGAGGAATGGGGGAGGAATGAAGGAGGAATGAGGGAGGAATGGCTCGCAGACAGACTTGAACGAGGCACGTAAATGCCGATGGCTTACTCCTTCCAACAGAGGAAGGTCGGAAGTGATGAAAGCACAGAAACAGGACGAATATGATGAGTTAGAAAAAATAGAGGGAGAGAGAGAGAAAGGGGGAGAGAAACAAGGAGAGAGGGAGAGATAGAGACAGGGGGGAAAGAGAGAGGGAGAGAGAGAGAGGGGGGGAAAGGGAGAGAGGGAAAGAGAGAGAAGGAAAGACGGTGGAAGGGGAAGACAGAGAGGGAAAGATAGAGGGAGAGAGAGGGGAAAGAGGGAGAAAGAGAGGGGAAGATAGGGGGGGGAAAGAGAGAGAGAGAGGGGGGAAAAGAGAGAGAGGGGGGGAAAAGAGAGAGAGGGGGGGAAAAGAGAGAGAGGGGGAAAAGAGAGAGAGAGAGAGAGAAAAGAGAGAGCTGGGGGAAAGAGGAGGGAGGGAGGGAGGTAGAGAGGGAATGAGGGAGAAAAGGAGATACGAGCCGGCAGGACAGTGGATCAGAGGTGGGAGGAAGGAAAGTGGTGAAGTGGAGTGATGATCTGAAAAATGGTAGTGGACGCCCTCCGGCCGGCCGGCCTGATCCACCTCCGACGCCGAAGGAAGGGAGACATTCACGGTTGTGGTTGTTGAGGTGGTTGGTTGTGGTTGTGGTGGCTGGTTGTATTGGTCATGGTTGTGGTGTTTGGTTGTATTGGTCATGTTTGTGGTTATAGTATTGGTTGTGATGGGTGGTTGTACTTGTGGTGGTATTTGTGGTTGTGGTTGTGAATCTAGTGGTGGTGGTGGTCATCGTTGTTGATGTTGTGATAATTGTTTTACTTATTTCTATATATAATTGCAGTGTGAAGCATTACATATGTAGTTGTATATGTAGTTGTGGTAGCACATGTGACTGGCTGAAGATGTTTAACTACAGGTTCGTGACAGCGTGCGGGGGGGGGGAGATCCTTCGGTGCCCCCCATACTGAATCTGTTTTCGGGATGATTACTCTCGCATGATCTTAACCAGAACGAAACTGGAGAGAGAGAGAGAGAGAGAGAGAGAGAGAGAGAGAGAGAGAGAGAGAGAGAGAGAGAGAGAGAGAGAGAGAGAGAGAGAGAGAGAAAGAAAGAGAGAGAGAACGAAAGAATGAAAAGAGAGAAAGAGGAAGAAAGAGGTAGAGAGAGGTAGAGAAAGGAAGAGAGAAAGGGAAAGGAAGAGAGAACGGAAGTGAGAACAGAAGAGAGAACAGAAGAGAGAACAGAAGAGAGAACAGAAGAGAGAGAACAGGAGAGAGAGAACATGAGAGAGAGAACAGGAGAGGAAGGAAGGGAGAGGAAGGAAAAGAAAGAGGAATAGAGAGGAATAAATGGGAAGAGGGAAGAGAGAGGAAGAAAGAGAGAGAGAGAGAGAGAGAATCTCTCTGTCTTCGAGGTCTGAAGGTGTCAAAGGAGAATGGGGTCGCCGGGATTGCCGGTGAATAGACCAAGGCAAAGAGAGGTGGAGGGGGGGGAGAGAACTGTTTGAGGTTGGAAGTCGGTCAGGGTAGAGTGTGGCAGCTGGGATGAAAGGATTTAGCTTCCCCCTCCCCCCTCCCCCTATCTCCCACCACCCCCACCCCCTCCCCCCATCTCCCATCTTCAGTGCTCGTCCTCTTCGGTTCGATAAAATCGTCCTGCTCTTGTCACTAACGAGAAATGTGTAAATTTCATCACCAGCTGGATGGTCTCTTAACAGTTCGGGGCTTCAGCATCCCTCATTCCAAAGACTGGGGACGGGTACCTCAGCTGAATAAAATCGACTATTGTTACCTGGATCAAGAAAATTATCAAGTCTGCTACTGTGTTCAAAGGGTAAGCTGAACACGTTCCTTCCTCAGGGGTCTTAGGGTAACGTAACGCTGCAAAGCTCTCTGAAGAAGAGTTGACTTGGTTCTTGCGAGGTGTGTCAGGATAAGCCACATCCGTCTTCCTTTATAGTTTATATCCTGGCTACTAGCGGGAGGTTTAATTCATTTAGGTTTCTTGTGGGGTGTGGGGGAATCTTTTGGTAAACTCGTTTGCTGGCGCAGTGGTCTTGGAATACTTTATACTGGTTATTCTTAAAGCCCAAGTCATACTAACACGATTCTTGTCAAATATTAATTCGAAAATCTGGAAGACTACTTCGCTTACAGTATTCTAAATTTCCCTAAGAACAATTCAACAGTGAGTCTAATTTTCGTATAGGTTTAACTTCTCTTAGTAGGTCATTACGATTCTCAAAATATGACGCAAAAGTGATTTGATATATGGAGATTCAAAAAAATAAAAAGAGTGTAACCAAAGTTGTCTCAGCTCAAACGAATTCACTTGAGTCCCGTATGTGTGGAAAGGGATTTAGTGATTTTAATCAGCTGAGAGGGCTGAAAGGTAATTTCGTAACATTGTTCTCTCCCTTGGTTAGTATATTGCTTTCCGATGTCATTTGATCTCTGTTTCAGAAAGAATTCTCCTCCGGCTCGTTTGATGTTTGGCTTCTCATCTTCGCCAGAAGTTCTCCTGTGGAGTCCTTTTGGTTCTTCGTGGTTCTTCTTTTTTTTTTTTTTTTTTTTTTTTTTTTTTTTTTGCAAAGCCGACACTCCCCCCTCCCCCTCCTCCCCTCCATGCACAAAACTATTTCAAAATTTTATTTCGACTTTATGTATTTTTGTAAAGGAAGTGTAAGGGATTTATTTTTTATTCAATACTGGGATGTTATTTTTTGTATCCTGCATTTGCTTACGTTTTTCACTTCATTTGTATGTTTAATTATTTTTTTATTTGCTTGTTCATTATACCTACCATTTTTGTATGATTCCTGTACATTAGTTTGATTGATTTTAGTATACATTCTCATTTTACATGCGTATGTATTTTGCTACTATTCTATTTATTTGTGTATTTGCTTGTTTTTTTAATTTAATCAACACATGCACACATTTACATACACATGTGCGCACACACACACACACACACACACACACACACACACACACACACACACACACACACACACACACACACACACACACACACACACACACACACACACACACACATACATACACATATTCACACGAACCCACAGACACAAAAGCACATGTGCATTAGCGCGCGAGCGTGCGTGTGTGTGTATGTATGTATGCGTGTGTGTGTGTGTATGTATGTATACGTGTGTGTGTGTGTTTGTGTGTGCGGTTCTCTTGTGGGCTATAATAGCTGAGATAAGGCAGTAATCTTGTATACGTTGTTCGCCACCTGAGATTTTTCATGAGCTTCCACATGAAGTATTAGACCATTGCGTTCTCTTGTGTGTTTTTTGTACAACATGCATAATTTGTTTGGGGGCCATTTTCATGATTTGCCGTTATTAAGAATACGCAATCACCACAGATGAATATAATTTATTTGATTATCTTCGTTAGGAAAATTGATGTGGGAGGATCAGTTTCTAGTTTGTATGCTGTTGGTGATAGCCTTGTCATGTGTTGGATGAAACAGACTGGATGAAGGCGGTACTGTCTGTTTATGGGGGATTACTTTGCTGCTGGTCTTTGCAGTTTTATCAGTGCCGACACGTTCAGTGCCAACACGTTCAGTGCTACACACGATTAATGATACACACGTTCAGTGCCAACATGTTCAGTGCCAACACGGTCAGTGCCACACACGTTCAGTGCCACACACGGTCAATGGCACGTTCAGTGCCAACATGTTCAGTGCCAATACGGTCAGTGCCACAAACGTTCAATGTCACATTCAGTGCTGCGTAAAATGAGTGTCACACACGTTCACTGTCACACACGTTCACTGTCGCACACGTTCAGTGTCAACACGTTCATTGTCGCACACATTCAGTGTCAACACGTTCAATGTCAACACGTTCAGTGCCATACACGTTCAGTGTCACATACGTTCAGAACCACATGCAGTAAGTGGCTTACGTCCATTGCCACACACGTTCAGTGCCACACACGTTCAGTGTCAACACGCTCAGTGTCAACACGCTCAGTGTCAACACGCTCAGTGTCTACACGCTCAGTGTCAGCACGCTCAGTGTCCACACGTTCAGTGTCCACACGTTCAGTGTCCACACGTTCAGTGTCCACACGTTCAGTGTCCACACGTTCAGTGTCCACACGTTCAGTGTCCACACGTTCAGTGTCCACACGTTCAGTGTCCACACGTTCAATGTCACACACGTTCAGTGCCACACACGTTCAGTGCCACACACGTTCAGTACCACACGCTGTCAGTGTCAACACGTTCAGTACCACACGCTGTCAATGTCAACACGTTCAGTGCCACACACGTTCAGTGCCACACACGTTCAATGCCATACACATTCAATGCCACACACGTTCAGTGCCACACACGTTCAGTGCTGTGCACAGTGACACACACATTCCAAACGAACAAAGTCCTTAGACTACGTCCATCACCCAGTTGAACGGATTAATCACGATAGTTTAAACGCTCTTCGTCTGTCTGGAGGTTTACTAGGTCCATTCTGTGTGCCAAATCTCGTGTTATCAGTGGATTTAAGAACACAGGTCCTGTCGCCACGCACTGGCTTGTGGGTTCGAACCGCCTCACTTTGATTGGCCAATTACAGAGATGCACCTGAATGAGATTGTCTGGCATTGACTAGATGTAAGAAAAATCTTGATTGAGCGTTTTTTTGTGTGTTCAAGTCTGAGTCCTTTATTTCCTCGACGCTGAATGAAAGAGTCTGGCGTCTGTTTTCATCCCGCATACAAGCAGCGGCTTCGCCGCACTCGGCTACGCCGGGTTGCTTGGCCTGCGGCGCTTGCTCGCTTCGCTCGCATGTTTGACAAACCATTCACACGGTCAAACGTCACTTCAAACACGTCTGTTGAACGTGTTTGTCGAACGTCTTTGACAAACCGTTTGGCAAACCGTTTGACTAAATGTGTCGTTTAAACGTATCGATGTGAAATGTTTGTGTACAAATCGACATGTCGAAGAACCATTCACACGCTCATACTGTGTCAAACTGTTTGTCAAACACGTTCGACAAACACGTTCAACAAACGTGTTTGAAGTGACGTTTGCCCGTGTGAATGGTTGTCAAACATGTTTGTCAAACGTGTTTGAAGTGATGTTTGACCGTGGGAAAGTTTGACAAACGGTTTGTCAAACATGTTTGATGTGATGTTTGACCGTGTGATTGGTTGCAAAACATGTTTGTTAAACGTCTTTGAAGTGATATTTGACCATGGGAATGTTTGAAAAACTGTTTGTCAAACATGTTTGAAGTGATGTTTGACCGTGGGAATGTTTGACAAACAATTTGTCAAACGTGTTTGAAGTGATGAGAATGTTTGATAAACTGTTTGAAGTGACGTTTGACCGTGTGAATGGTTGTCAAACGGTTTATCAAACGTGTTTGAAGTGATGCTTGACCGTGTGAATGGTTGTCAAACGTGTTTGTCAAACATGTTTGAAGTGATGTTTAACCGTGGAAATGTTTGACAAACCGTTTGTCAAACATGTTTCTCAAACCTGTTTGAAGTGATGTTTGACCGTGGGAATGTTTGACATATAAACGTGTCGACTAAACGTGTCGACGTGAAATGTTTGTCGAAGGGATGTTAGAAAAATGCCTTAACGACTATTGATGTACGGTTTCGGAAAAATAAGACGGGAACGTTTTATAGAAATAATTATAGAAATAATTATATATTATATTGGTTTTCGTGCTAAGTCTTTGTCACTCGTGGGTTCCTCTCGGCTGAATTAAATCGTCTGGCGTCAAACAGGGCGAGGTCTTAAAGAGGACGATTTCATCTTCTCTCCGTCTTCAGAATTAATTTCTCTTCCTCCCTTCTTCTCTTCCCCCTCTTCTCTTCCCCTCTTCTCTTCCCCTCTTCTCTTCCCCTCTTCTCTTGCTTCTTAGTTTTCATTTTCGTTCGTTCATATTCGTATGTCCTCATTTTTGCTCCATTTTCTCTTTGGTACGTACCTCTTGCTCCTGTTCACCCCATTTCTCTTTGTCTCGCTTTCCCCGTATCTATATGTGTGTGTGTCTCTTTCTTTTTCTCTGTATCTCTCTTTTTCTCTGTGTCTGTCCGCCTGTCCGTCTCTCCTCATCCCTCCCCTCTCTCTCTGTTTCTCTCTCTACCTGTCTGTCCCCCCCCCCTCTCTCTCTCTCTCTCTCTGTCTGTTCCTCTCTGTCTGTCTGTCTGTCTGTCCCTCTCTGTCTCTGTCTGTCCCCCTCTCTCTCTCTCTCTCTCTCTCTCTCTCTCTGTTTCTCTCTGTCTGTCTGTCTGTCCCTCTGTCTGTCTGTCCCTCTGTCTGTCTGTCCCTCTGTCTGTCTGTCCCTCTGTCTGTCTGTCCCTCTGTCTGTCTGTCCCTCTGTCTGTCTGTCCCTCTGTCTGTCCATCTCTCTGTCTGTCCCTCTGTCTGTCTGTCCCTCTTTCTGTCTCTGTTTCTCTCTGTCTGTCCTTCTCCCTCCCTCTCTGTCTGTCCCTCTCTCTCTCTCTCCCTCCCTTTCTCTCTCTCTCTCTCTCTCTCTCTCTCTCTCTCTCTCTCTCTCTCTCTCTCTCTCTCTCTCTCTCTCTCTCTCTCTCTCTCATCCTTTCACACTCTCACACATATTTTATTCCTCCGATCTTTCTTCCAATTTGAAACGGATCTCTCCGTCTTCCATCCTCGCAGGTTCACTTTTTATCAAATTTTGCCAGGTTTTCCCCCCCCTTCGTTATTTCTTTGGCGTTTGGTAATCTGCCATCCTTTTCTTACTCCTTTGATCTTTGGGTACTCGAAATCCTCGCCTGGAAAATTGGTTCGTATTTCTCTCTCTCTCTCTTTTTTTTCTCTCACAGTGATGACCCTTTATTTGTTGTCCGTATACGTGTGTGTTCTCTCATATCGGTCTTTAGATAACTTTAACAGGATCTGATCCACTTGAGGAACGGTAATGGTGTTAAACCACGAAATGCCGTGACGTCTTTTATAAATTTTGTCCTGGTTAACAAAAGCGTCTGGAGGTATCGGATAAAAGAAAAAAAAAATAGCTACTCTTTGGCAATGAGCGAGTCTTAACAAAATTGTCTGGATATAGCAGTTACAATGAATAAATAAATAAATAATAAATAAAAATAAGTAAAAAAATAATAATTAGAGATAATAAATAAACAAATAATTAAATAAATAGATAATAAAAATATAAAAATAAAAATGTACAAATAAAATAAAATAAAATAAAGATACTCCTTGGCAACAAGCGAGCCTTTGTCTCGACAAAGGCTGCTGACATCAGCCGAGTTAATTACAAAATAAGGAATTTGACCGGAAATGTTTAAATGAAAACACTTTCGCTTCATAGAATATAATTTAAAAAAGTCTTAAGTGAGGCCAACTTTATCGTCATTATTCTGCTTTAACCTAAACAATTCTATTCAAGTCTGGGTTTAAACCCAGAGCCAGGAAATCTTGGGCTGGTGTTAATCAGGAGAAAAATTGTTAAATTATTTTCCCATGCATAGGAATTGTCATTTTTGGGTACCGAAAGTGCCACATGTTGTTGTTGTAGCTGTAGTAGTTTTTGTAGTTGTTGCTGTACTTGTTGATGTAGTTGTAATTGTTGTTGTAGTTACAAAGGATTACAAAGGCGGAGCATGCCGACAGGAGACCTTTTGGTCCATAACTAGGTCGGATGCGGAAAAAACATAATGATAAATAAAAAAAAAGATTATAATATAATAATAAATAAGTGCATAGGTATATTTAAATAATATAAAATATAATAAATAAAAATTATAATAATTAATAAATGAAATAAATAAATGCATAGGTATATTTAGATAATTAGTAAACAGGTAAATAGTACACAATAATAGATTGACAGATAACTAATAATAAATGGAAATCAAGCAAATGATAATAAACAGACAAATAATAACAAATAGATAAATGAATAAATAGATAGTTGTAGTTTTAATTGTTGTTGATGTTGATATACTTGATGTAGTTGATGATGTAGATATCGTTGATGATGTTGATATAGTTGATGATGGTGTAGATCATGTTGATGTAGATGTTGCTGTAGTTGATGTTGGTGCTGTTGATATTGTTGTAGTTCATGTTACTGTTGTTTTTGGTCTTTTGGATTGTACTTCACTTGCGGTTCTATTCCTAAGGACAATCTCGTACCGCTGTCTTGATAAACGATAAATGTTCTACATAAGATAGGATTTACCCTCTTGACTCTGGATTCGGTGACATTGTTGTTGTTTGTTGTCGTTGTTGTTGTTGGTGTTGTTGTTGGTATCGTTGTTGTCGTTGCTGTTGTTGTCGTTGTTGTCGTCGTTGTTGTTGTTGTCGTTGTTGCCGTTGTTGTTGTCGTCGTTGTTGTTATCGTTGTTGTTGTCGTTGTCGTCGTTGTTGTTGTTGTTGTTGTCGCTCTTGTTATTGTCGTACTGTACTTTTACCAGCGCCTCTATCCATATGGAATAAAATCACCCTACAGTAGCTAGACTTAAATTTTCAGTGTCATTCTTTAGGGTTGGTGTCCATCGAGATGGGATAAATCGGTGCCTTTTGGAGTTCAACATAAACTCGGGAATACAATTGGGAACAGCTCGGCTTTTGATCAAATCATGGGCGTAACAGCAAACGTGATTGGATGCAAACAACGCTCCACAATTTAAATGTTGTCGGGCTGGGCAGTCGGGTGCACGAGAGCCGACCAATCACTGTGCAATTTCCATAGTGTATCGGACAGGTGAACATCTACTGTATATGAATATGTAAATAAACGAATAAATGAACGAAAAATTAATAGATACATGAACAATATGTTATATAGGTTGGTAAGTATAATAAGAGTATAATTCGTCTGTTTAAAATGATTTCGCTGAAGTTCAAGAATAAGCCTAATATTCAGATATATTTTCAGATATATTAGTACAATGAAAATGAGTTGTACATCGTACGACCAATCAAATGCATAATGAAACAGATAAGAATAGGGTCACATAGTTCCGTTATATCACAATGTTTATTTACTTGCATTATTTGCATTCTCTCTTTCCTGCTCGACAGACAGTTGGCGAGGATACAAAGCTTTCTTTGATTCCTTGGTAGTTCAAAGCTCATGAAATTTTATTTACTTTTTTAAAACGTTGCAGATAACTGCAGTGACGCGAAAAGATATGAAAACGTTCATTTTGAATTATCGTTCAGGAGGTGCAAGTGTTTGGTATTGCGTGTAGGAAGCTGTCAAATTAATGTTGTTCCGTTATATTATAGATTATAGGTAATTTTGATTAAAGATGAATTTTCATCATGTTGATCCTTGAGGTCCTAGTGTTGTCTTGAATCGAATAAAAAGGCCTGACGTTAGTCAGAATAACATGATCAAATCATCCAATGGACTTGAAAATGAAATAATGAAAATAATATAATATTGTATAATGTAATATATATAATATGATATAATATATATAAGATAATATAATATAATAATTTATTAATAATGATTAATTGATAATAAAGCACAGGAAAGAAACCCTTGAATTTAATGAAATGGTGTGACGTTAGCCAGAACGAAAATGATGGAAGTACCTATTGGACTTGAAAAAAAAAGCGGATGGCCCAGGAAAGGGCATAATTGGCAGTAAAGCGTCCAATATCAAATATTGAGGTCATAATTGAAAAGTCAGCTCGTTATCCATAGGCGATTCGATTTCTTTTGATCTTCCTCCCCGGCCTTGGGACAAACAGTCACGTTAATGAACTGGGAAAAAAATCGTCGTGATTTTTTCGTAAAAATATAGCAGAATTTGAATAAATATACCAAAATAATGAATAAATCATTTGAAAGCTCTTATAAAATACGTAAAGTTCGTCGCGATTATTTCCTAGAAAAAGAGCTCAACTGGAATAGATGACGAATCAATCATTTGAAAGCGTTCATAAAAATACGCTTTTGTACTAAAGACCTCAATGACTTGGGTGCAAATAGTTCATTAAATCAGTTATCAATTACAAGTATGAAGTAATGTACAGTTGGCTCTAATTCTGAGTACAACAGGTGTGGGCGGCGTCTGTCTTTAGGTCGTAGACTTAAGACTCTATTGGTCTTTTGTGACCGAATAAACGTTTTCGTGTCGTAAATGTACGATATAAAGAAATATGCTTGCTATAGGGCCACATTAGACGATGATGACAGTAATATTTAGAAACGGAAGCAACTTTACACAAGACATAATTTTTCTCATTCCATAAATTAGTTGGGTTTTATGAAGCCGGGTGGAGGGGGGTAGGTCATTAGAGCCAAGGAAATGTTAAAGAGGAGGAGAAATTGTCCGTGTGTAGGACATTTGTTCACCGCCGATGGACATTATTGTCCTGGGAATCCGTGGGAACGGTGGGGGGGGGGGTCATTGGAGCCTAGGAAATGTTGAGGAGGAGAAGCATCAATTGTCCGTGTGTAGGACATTTGTTCACCGCCGATGGACATTATTGTCCTGGGAATCCATGGGAACGGTGGGGAAGTCATTGGAGCCTAGGAAAAGTTAAGGAAGACAGG
>NC_134783.1:46985020-47002520 GCF_046742065.1 Oratosquilla oratoria | reverse complement strand
GAGATTTATATGCGGAGTCACTTATGAAAGATGTTGTGCATGCACACTGGTTATTTCCATCTATTTTTTGTCACTGAATGTGTGTGGGTGCGTATGTGTGTGTGTGTGTGTGTGTGTGTATGAGTGTTTTGTGTGTGCTTCAGTGCTTGTGTGTGTGTCCTTGAGTGCTTATGTGTGTGTGTGTGTGTGTGTGTGTGTGTGTGTGTGTGTGTGTGTGTGTGTGTGTGTGTGTGTGTGTGTGTGTGTGTGTGTGTGTGTGCGCGCTTGAGTGTTTTGTATGTGTGTGCTTCAGTGCTTGGGCGTGTGTGCTTCAGTGCTTGGGCGTGTGTGCTTCAGTGCTTTGGCGTGTGTTCTTGCCTGCTTATGTGTGTGTGTATGCTTGTGCGTGTGCCTGTGGGTTTGTGTGTGCTTGCATTTACGTGTGCCTGTGTGCCTATACGTATTGGGCGTGATATAATCACATTCGGGATGTAGACAATTGCGAGATTCGAACTTCCACTGCACATGCCAGTCCCATTAACTTTTACGAGTCACCGGGTAGTGCTTTTCAACAACGAAGCGACCCTAATCAAAATGTTTCAGATGCAGATCTTCTTTTTATGTGATGAGAGATTCAGAGAACTGAGCGATAAGTTGGCGAACCGGGAGATTTTGGCTTTCAACCAGACTAAATGCAAAATGAGTGGATGTTGGATAAACTCGACTGCTTTTTAGGTCGTAGCTTGTTCAATATTAAACATCACTTGGTTTTATTGATAAATGTTGAATTATTCCTGGAAGAAGTTTTATCGTATTTGTATAAAGAGTACAGTTTTCTGTGGTCAATTTTTTGATAATGCCGCTCTTCGGAGAGTACTGTATAAATTATATTACCAATACCTGTTTGAATATTACATAATTTTAAGCTTATGCCTGTCTCTCAGTGAAGTAACGAGCTTATAAAAGAGTAGCAAAATGACAAAAAAAAGAAGGAAACTAAAAATAGTTTATTTTTGGTCGTGGGGGGAAAAAGTGTATCAATTGATAATTTTTTTCGATTTTTTGTTTATTTTTTATTTTTATTTATTAAAAAAAAAAAATTAACTGAGGAGGCAAAACTTAGTCTTCGAACGTTAAACTGTTCTTCACGAGAATGAAATCTGTTAATGTCAGACGGACGGAGTATACAGACGGACTGAGATATACAGACTCCACTTCACGAGAATGAAGTCTGTTAATGTCAGACGGACGGAGTATACAGACGGACTGAGATATACAGACTCCACTTTACGAGAATGAAGTCTGTTAATGTCAGACGGACGGAGTATACAGACGGAGTGAGATACAGAAGAGCAGAGATCAAGATAATATAATCCCGGTAGTGATATGATAACCGCTCTTATCACTTCCTCTGTCGGAGTTTCCGGCAATCGAATAAAATCAACTGACGGCAGGTTGAATAGAATAATCCTTTTGTCACATTGGCGGTAAGAGGATTAATTGAGGTGGATGAGACGTAATGGGTTAAAAAAGAGAAGAACCAGGTGAGGAAATTCGTAAGATGAATGGATGAATGGAGAAATGAAAAAGATGAAATGATAATAGATGATTAAGTTAATGGATGAATGGATACACGAATAAATAATAGTATATGATAAATTAATAATAAATTAATAAATTAATGAATGGATGAATGGATAAGTGAGTAAATAAATTCGATAAATGAATAAAATTAATCAAATAAACATGAATAGGTGAATAAAGCAAACGTATGAAAAATGGATGGGCAGTATGTAATATGCTGCTGGAGCGCTTTCGTGTTTTCTCCTTCAGAGACAAGAATGTTTCCGTCGAACTCGTAACGGCCGAAGCACTTGGACGTTTTCAGAAGAAAAAAAAAAAGAGAAGAGCCTCTTCTCGAATAAAAGCTGACTTTCGTCGCATTAACTCGTTCAACGCGGTGACGCATTTCATTGGTTCTATTTTGGAAAAAAAAAATTTTTTTATTCATCTGTGAGAGTTTGTGGACATCGAACCGTGGGGTATCGACCGACGAGGACCTCTTTCAAACCGAAGTCCGCTTTCTAGGTTTCATAAAATCATTTGTTTTTTTAGTCGAAAGAGAATCCATAAAAATGCGTTACCGAATTTAAGGGGTTTAGAGCGGGTTATGGGTACTCGAGAGGAGTTCGGTCTTTTGGCAGATCGACATTCCAAGAGCTCGTTGCTCCGTATTCTCCATTTCATCTTCTTTTTATTTCCTTGACTACATGGGACAAGAGCGTGCAAGCGGGCACATGCTCTCTCTCTCTCTCTCTCTCTCTCTCTCTCTCTCTCTCTCTCTCTCTCTCTCTCTCTCTCTCTCTCTCTCTCTCTCTCTCTCTCTCTCTCTCTCTCACACACACACACACACACACACACACACACACACACACACACACACACACACACACACACACACACACACACACACACACACACACACACACACACATATGATGCATACATGCACACTCATACGTGCCTATGTGTGTGCTCGAGCATGCACATGCACGCAGGCACACATGCTCTCGCATGTACACACACAGACACAGACAAATATACACAGACACAGACAGACATAGACACACACGGACACAGACAGACAGACAAACACACAGACAGACATACACAGACAGACAGACAGACAGACAGACAGACACAGAGACAGACAGACACAGAGACAGACAGACACAGACAGACAGACACACACACACACACACACACAAAATGTATACATACATACATACATACATACATACATACATACATACATATACAGGCAGACAGGCAGGCAGGCAGGCCGACCCTTGTAGACATGCCCTAGTTATGTGGACATTACTTTATTATGATTTATTTATTTTTATTTTATTTTTTGTAATTATGACTGGAAACAAAGGACATATAGATTACATATTTTTTCTATTGGAAAACATTAAGGATAATCGGTTTTCAGATATCTATGGTGCTGTTTGTCCGACTCGAAAGAAGGAACTATTGTCCCTTGTTCTTCAAAGGGTCACCACGCACCGCTGAATCATCACTTGCACCAAATCGACCCGAAAACTAGCACCAAGGTTCATCACCATTCACCAGCACCATCACTGTTCTTGTCGACGTTTTCATTGTGCCATGTTTCGGGAATGGAAGCTCTATCTGTTTATTTATATACCAAGAGCTTTTTCCTCCTTATAAGAGAGGTAGCCAAGTCTAAGACACGTATCCACCTCCACCCGTTCCACTCCAATCCACTACAAACGGGAAGGAACGGAAAAGGTGTTGGAATCAAATATTTAATCACTGAAAAGAAACGAACAGAAGTGCTTATATATAAACAAACGGTAGAGCAAAGTTTAAAAAAATGTTACCAGAATAAGATATATATATGCCTCAGTGCTGAAAGGAATAATTAATGTTCTCGTAATATTCACTTACTCCATGAAATAGAGGTGAATGTAATAATCTGGGACTAAAAAAAAAAAGAAAAAAAGGGCCACCCACTTTGCAAGAACAACAACAAAATTTGAAACTGTTTTGCGCACATGCAGAGGAGTGTGAATATTTTTTCTTCTTCAGTTTCGAGAAGTTTCCTTTCGCAAAATTATGAAATCGCGCGCAGAGAGGAGAGTTCCAAAAACTTTTAATGACTTCCGGACTTAGATGAGTTCGTGAGGGAGTGGGTGGGTCGGAAGCCAAATAGTCAGGAATTGGTTTACCAATAGGATGGTTAAAGAATCGAATAGACTTAGGAACCATGCAGTGAGCACTGAAACTATCGGTCGGTTTTGAAAGAAGGCTAGATAACTTTAATCCGTTGCCCCAAGTCTCTCTTGCAAGAGCCCCACAGCCCTCAAGTAACCGGCAATGGAAAAACGTTGCTACGTAAGTTATCTCAGAACTATATTTTCATTTTGCATGAAATATAGTTATTACCAAAGAGGTCGTAATGGACGTGGATCTGCCTTGTGTAGGCCTTATGGTCTCTTGCAGTCTCTTTCATGCGTGTGTTCTTTTGTTAATCCATTTTTCTTTGAGGTTATCGCTGGGTAGTTTGTTTGTGAAGGTGTAGCTGAGTGAGTAGTTTGTAGCGCCTTTTAATTTATGAAAGTAACTTCCCACAGTTAGAGAACTCAAATTGGTCATTAGTGGGCTCGCTTGTCCACTCGTAACATTTAGGAAGTTGTTAATAGAACAGGAAGTACAGGATATTGGTTTGTAGTATAAGACAAGTTGCTTTAGATGTAACCAAGTACGCTCCCTGGGCGAGCGGGTTAGGGCGTCGTTACTTGCGAAGGAGGTCGAGAGGATGGCGGTTTGAACCCTGCCACCGACGAGTTGAGCCAAAGCCATGTTTGATTAAGTGCCACGCTACAAATTCCTCTGTAAGGGGCGCCATCCTAGCCTCATAATAAGGGGAGCTTCGGGACATTAAAGCGAATCACAGAAACAACCACTACAAAGGAGATTCTAAACACTTCATTCTACACTGCTCCATACTAACAATCCATCGACAATATGATATTTTTTCTTCTCTTGAGTGACCTATGGGTCTGCCTGGCGGCTTTTGCCGGTTACTTGAGGGATGTGGGTCTCTTAACAGGGGGAACCTGGGGCAACGGATTAAATGATTGATTTATCTTTTTATTGATTTATTATTCTTTGATTGACAAGTTTGCCATTTCAGTCAGAACTCTCCATTCCCCATATCCCTCAAGACTCCCCAGCACCCCCCCACACGCACGCACACGCACACACACACGTACACGCACATACATACACACATAAATACACATGTGAATATATAACAAGGGTTTTTACTCTTTACTCTTTATAATGGGTGGCGGCCGATTCAAAATAATTAGTAACCCTTCAGCTGTGTCACACTCGTCCAAAAATTCATCTGATGTCCCTTCCATCACATTTCTTTGTAAATGAGGGTCTTCACTGTTCCTTGCCCACGTTTGAGGTTAGAGGAAATGCAGCAGAACACAACACCTCCAAAACCGAACCCGACAGCCTAAGCTAGTTTAGTCTTACTGCTTCCTTTCTTGGCAAACGTTTCACTCGCGAATTTAGAGAGTAGACAAGAAGAAATCTCTTCGGGCCGCGTCAATTCATCATCTGCTCGCAGCCACTCATCAGTCACACTTGCCCTCTTCTTTTTCTTCTTTGACAGATGTTCCCTTTGGACTCAGTGTCCCTTTCACCCAATGTCCCAATCAGCCCATCCACCTCGTTGTTGGTCTTCCCCATAACTTTACTCCATCCACCTCATTCTTGGTCTACCCTTCAAGTCTACTGCACCCACCTCCGTCTTCCATGTTGGTTTTGTTATTCTTTCTTCATTCATTCTTTCCATATGCCCAAAACCATCCCAGTATTCTTTGATCAGTCCTGTCTGTCGCCTCTGCTTTTGACCCTGCTGTCTTCTCCGCTTCTACATTCTGCACCATTCATCCTCGTAACACTCGTCACATTTCACCTCAGACATTTTCAGGGTCTTTCGTCTTGCCTCTTTTAAATTCAAAGTGTCTTCTCCGTACATTGTTGGAAGCACGACCACCTCTTCATAAGGTCTTTCCCTAGACATTTATTTGCTGAGGAACAAGTGGAGTAAGGAAACACATGCACACACGTGGGAACACACATGCGCGCGCGCACACATACTCAAACGTGCACACATGCTCATGTACATTCACATACATGTACACGGGCACACTTGCACACACATGCATACACACACGTCCACACATACACGTGCACACACACACGTGCACACACGCGCGCGCACACACTTGCACACACACACACGTGCACACATGCACACACATACATGTGCACACATGTACACACACACATGTACACACACACACACACACACACACACACACACACACACACACACACACACACACACACACACACACACACACACACACACACACACACGCGCGCACATAGCGTGCACAATGGAAATGCATGCCTACGTAAGCTATCTCAGAACTATATTTTCATTTTGCATGAAATCATAATTATTACCAAATAAAAGACGCCTGGATATATTCAAAATGTGTTCATCGTTCTGCCCCTGTATAAAACGCAACCGAAGGCTCATTGATATATGATGGGGGAAGCCTCGACGTCCATACATTATTAATATTGGTGCCGTTCTGCACGTCGGGGATAACCGCCTGGGAAAGGAAACCCACCGGGTTGGCTGGGCCGAGAAGAAATTGGTTTTGGCGATATTTATAATGGTTTCATAGTGTTTGTAGAGTACGTGAATTTAGAAGGGTATGATTTATTATACTAGTATTTTTTGTGGGTAGAGGCTGTTGAGAGATACATTTCATTAGAGAACCCAATTACGAAAACATTTGAAGCTTCTAAGTTTATTAATACTTTTTTGGTATTATGTTCAAGTAAATGGTAGACAGTTGAGAGGCGAGAGAGAACTCGCCGATTGTATATATTCTATTATTAGAATGAAAACTGGAGGATGAGAACGAGCATTAGTGGTTAGTGTTTCAGTATAATGTCATTGTATATGACTGAGACATTGGTGGCAGCGGTGGGACGTAATAAAGTGGAATGACGTGCCAACGAGACACTGTGGTGGATGTAGATGCAATACTGCCAGAATCCATGGGCGATATCACTGGTATCATTGTAATCCCTTTCAAGCTGTTCTGTTCGAGATTAGCTTTCCATATGTAATCTAGAAGAGAAACTTCAGCCGTATATTATCTGGCTCTGGAGGGTGTTGGGTGGTGGGTGGTGTGGAAATCGTCGACAAAGGGCAATTTTTACACGACTTGGGTCCTTTGTAGTGGTGAGGCAGTGCAAGCGAGTTAGCTGGCTGACAAATGGATCTCTGGTGCACTTGCACCAGAAATCTTTCTTTTTGGTGCGCTGCGATTAATGTGGAATTGAACACGGTGACGTGTCATACGTCAGAGGTGAAGGTGATTGTGGTTGGTTGATGGATTCGTTAATAAGGTCGAGAGCTTTCCTTAGTTTATCACGCAGGTGAGGCTTCACGAGCCGCGAGGCCGCGAACAAAGGAACATTTTTTTTCTAGTTCTTGGATAACCAAGGCAAATGGGAGTTACTGGAAGCTATTGGGAACATTTCACATTCTTTTGGATTTGATGGGAAGATGAAACGAACGCGCTACGCTGCACATATTTGACAGTCAAGAGGCATTAGTCGGTGTCTGGCGTGGTATTTTGTATTTTGTTGTTGTATTGGTTTGTTACAGTTTCACGCCTCGTTAGAAATACTTTTTGGTGGAAACATGTCATTTATAAAAGAGAAAATATGTGATTGCAAGTTTGTCGGCTTTAAGAAATTCGGTGTTAGAATTGACTAAATTCGTTTTGCTAGGATGCAAGGACGACGACTAATTCTTTAACATTTGATTGTTATCACCCGTTATAGACTTTTTTTTATTTTTTAACTTCGGCTGAATATGAACAATAATATTTTAAAAGTCTCAAAATTGGCTTCCTATAAATAGTTTCAACAGAGGTCTTACATTTAGACAGGCGCACTTCTTCGTCTGTTTCTCCTTTCTCCATGATGTGGAGAGTTTTTGAAACAAAAAGCGATAATAATTTTTGTCTCAAGTTTCCCTAACTTAAAATCCACAGACCCACGCGGCCGTAAACTTTACACGGGTCCTCCCATAGCTCTCTCTGGGAGAAAGAAAGAAAGAAAGAAAAAAGTAAGAATGTGTCATCAAGGAAAGAAACTTGGTCTACCCGAGTACTGAACGGCAGCTGGGGTAATACTGAGGGTAGAACTGTCAACTGCACAACTAATCAATAGACCAGCCAGCCCACTCTCGCGGGGCCCAAATGGCAGCAAACGACCCCAGATATAGACACTGGGTCGCCCCCCCCCCGGTCCCTCGTGGGGATACGATAACCGTGGGCCGCAGACCCCAGAGGTTCCTCAAGTTCTAAATAAGTGTAGCGGCCGTCATTCCGGGTTCTTCAACAGAACTCCGTTCTTCTGGAAATAGAACAAGACATGCAAAAGAGGGCTTTAGCTTGTTAGAAGGATTGAGTCTTGTCTCTTACACTGTGGGGACACCTTTCTAGTCGAAGAGAATCGTCTTATGTTAGCCAGAATAAAATTTGGCATCACTTCCAAAGAGGTTTCAGTGTGAAGATTCTAAAGGCTTATTGGTCATTGGGAATTATTTTTGTAATAGAATCATCTGGCGACAAGGAATGGATGGTTGAGAAAGGTGACAACTACAGTGTAGTTGTGTCGGGGATCCTATAGAAACCATATTCTTTACATTCCAGGTGGCAGGCACAATCATAACAAGGGGTTTTATGTTTTTCTGTGTGTGTGTGTGTAGAATGTTTGCACACGCACACACTAGTCGTGGCGCAGTGGTTAGAGTTCCCGGCCGCCACTACGGCGGTCCGGGTTTGAATCCCGCCCAGGACTGAAATAATTTCAGTATCGCTGCGCTGCGAGTCGTTACTCCAACTCTCGTGGGCGGGGAGTTTTTTTTTTTTGTGTGTGTGTGTGTGTGTGTGTGTGTGTGTGTGTGTGTGTGTGTGTGTGTGTGTGTGTGTGTGTGTGTGTGTGTGTGCGTGCGTGCGTGTAAGGTCACAACATTTACCCATAGATCGGTCATATATGAGCTCTGAACTCTCTTCCGGGAGGGAAATAGCTGTCGATCATGAGTCCAACACGTGATCAGAGACTATGGTGAATCACACAAATACACGCGTGCTCACACAATTACAGTCACGGGTCATTATTGAGAACAGCAAATGCAGCATTATTTCCTCCATTTATTATAACTCGTTCTATTTGCTGTACCCTTGGTTTCCTTGTTTCCTCTTGTCAGCAACTGTAATCATGATTCGTACACCTTTTTATCAGTTTTCCTTAACTTTTCGTTCACTTTTTCATTCCCTTTCATCTTGTTCGTTACATTTTTAGTGTTAAATTGAACCTGTATGTGGGTCGATTCAAATTCAGCTTTGCGCGACTTGGCCCCACGGTCGAGCCCAACAGCTGCAGGTGACTGGCAGCTGATTTCGAAGTCCGAGTACACAGGGCAAAGGTGACGGCCTTGGTCATAGATGAGCGTCTCATGGCGTGAGCTCGTCCTCGCTAGAGCATTGGGACTGGCACTGTGTGAAGGGTTCGTAATTTAAAGTTTAATTACTGGGTTATTGGCATGTTTGTCAGGTACATATTAACAAAGCCTAACAGTTTAACCAATGATTTACTCTCCTGATTGCGTACTGTCAAGAGATAATTACTCAAAAATGATGGAAAAAAGGCAAAACAACTGTTTCATTTTCCTCATTGCCTTCTCCTTCATTGGCGACTATTCTTTCTCCTCTTTCTCCTCCTCTTCCTCCTCTTCCTCCTCTTCCTCCTCTTCCTCTTCCTCTTCCCTCACATCCTCCTTCCTCGTCTTTTTCTCCCTCTTATTACTCTTTCTCTTCTCCTTGTACTCCTCTTCTCCTTGTTCTCCTCTTCTCCTTGTATTCCTCCTCTTCTCTGCGTCTACTGCTGCTCTCTTCTCCTCGTCCTCCACCGCCTCCTCTCCTCGTCCTTCTCTTCCTCTTTTCGTCCTCTTCTTCCCCTTTTCTTCCTCTTCTTCCTCTTCTCGTCCTCCTCTTCTTCTCATCCCCCTTTTCCTTTTCCCGTCCTCCTCTTCTCGTCCTTCTCTTCCTTTTCTCCTCTTCCTCTTCTCGTCCTCTTCTCGTCCTCTTCTCGTCCTCCTCTGTCTCCTCTTCTCGTCCTCCTCTTCTCCTCTTCTTCCCTCCCTCTCTCCTATTCTTTCTCCTTCAACTGCTCCTATCCTTTCTCAGCTTTGCTGTCAATCATTAGTGGCGATGTCGTGTATCGGGACGAGGAAGCGAGAAAAATCCCTTTTGATTTTCTCCCTCTTGTTACCAAACCAACCTTGTGGCCGCCCCATCGGTTATTATCCCGGCATTTCTTTCTCTCCTTGTCCCCCAATTTTCTTTCCAATTCTTCCATTCTTCCCCTACATTTTATCTATTTTTCTTAATCTTTCCTTTCTTTTTTGTTTTTATTTTCTCTTGTTTTTCTTCTTTTCTCTTGTCCTTTTCTTTTATATTTTCTCTTATCTATTTTCTTTTTATATCTTCTCTCTCTTATCTTTTCTCTCTTCTCTCCTTTCTCTTTTCTGTCTTTCTCTCCTCTCTCTCTCTCCCTCTCCCTCTCCTTCTCCCTCCCTCTCTCTCTCCCTCTCCCTCTCTATCTCTCTCTCCCTCCCTCTCTCCCTCCCTCTCCCTCTCTCCCTCTCCCTCTCTCTCTCTCTCTCTCCCCCCCCTCTCTCTCTCTCTCTCTCTCTCTCTCTCTCTCTCTCTCTCTCTCCCTCTCTCTCTCCCCTCCCCCCCTCTCTCTCTCTCTCTCTCTCTCTCTCTCTCTCTCCTCTCCCCTCTCCCCCCTCTCTCCCCCCTCTCTCTCTCTCTCTCTCTCCTCTCTCTCTCTCTCTCTCTCTCTCTCTCTCTCTCTCTCTCTCTCTCTCTCTCTCTCCCTCTCCCTCTTCCTCTCCCCTTCACTCTCACTCCCTCCTTCCCTCTTGCTCTCTTTTTCTCTCTCGCTCGTTCGCTCACTCGATGTCGTCAAACACTAGTGCAAAACACTAGCACGCAAACACGCACAACGAACACACGCATGTACGCACGCACAGCACGCACAGCACACGCATGCACAAAACACGCACGCAAATATCAAGCGTGTGCAAAACACGAACACGCTACATCTACGCAACGCATGAAATCACAACACACACGGAACACGCGTACACGGAACACACGTACACGGAACACACGTGCACGCAACACACGTGCACGGAACACACGTGCACGGAACGCACGTGCACGGAACGCACGTGCACACAGCACACGTGCACGCAACACACGTGTACACACACGTGCACACAGCACACGTGCACGCAACACACATGTACACAACACACGTGCACTCAACACACGTACACAACATACGCACATGCATGCACACACTGTCTCAATATTTCGTCACTTTATTTTCCAAGTGATCCTTACAATCTTCGTTTGTTTGTTTTCCTTGTTTTCGGCATTCCCGACCACCCTCCTTGTATCGCCTTGAGGCGTTTGCTCGTTCTGGCGTATTTCTGCCTTGCTCTTCTTCAGTCTTCCCTCTCCTCTGTTGTCAACCCGCAGTGTGTCATTCTTCGTAATTCTTTTGTTTTTGGCCCAATAACGCATCAAGGAAGCCAAAACAAGGAGTTTGATCACGGAAGTTTTGAGCGGAAAGGCTTTATTTTTGTTGGCTCATTTTTTTTCTTGTAAAGCGAACAAAGAATGACGTCTATTCTTTCTATAATGCATACTGCACGGCAGGGTTTTTTATCTTTATTTTTTTATTTTTTTGCTGAGGTAATTGATGATTTTTTATTTGATCTTTTTCCATTTATTTATCTTTCTTTATTTATCATCTATTCCTTTATTCATATATTTGTTTATTATTATTACTTTTGTAGATTTACATCAGTCTTTGGCTGTAGACATGCATGCGACCATAATTTGAGGTATACATTTTTTTTGTATTTAGAGGCTTTCACCATTCTTTTTTTTCTAGCAAAAGAGAGAGAGAGAGAGAGAGAGAGAGAGAGAGAGAGAGAGAGAGAGAGAGAGAGAGAGAGAGAGGGAGAGAAAGAAAGAGAGAGGGAGAGAAAGAAAGAGAGAGGGAGAGAAAGAAAGAGAGAGGGAGAGAAAGAAAGAGAGAGGGAGAGAAAGAAAGAGAGAGGGAGAGAAAGAAAGAGAGAGGGAGAGAAAGAAAGAGAGAGGGAGAGAAAGAGAGGGAGAGGGAGAGAAAGAGAGGGAGAGGGAGAGAAAGAGAGGGAGAGGGAGAAAAAGAGAGGGAGAGAAAGAGAGAGAGAGAGAGAGAAAGAGAGAGAGAAAGAAATGATCTGAAATGCAGAAAACTCTTGGTATGGCGAAAAGTGGTAATGGTACATAAGCTTTACTCTCCTCGGAGACACAAAACAAATGTTCAGAAGTTATCACCACACACTTTCATAAAAGTAACGTGATTAAATTATTTCGTCCTTTTTCAAGCTTCTTGGTCATTAGTCTCGCTAATGATTACTCTTTTATGCCTTCGTACGCAGGATTTCGAACTTTTCCAACCATTGTACATTCTTAAAACGATTTCCATAACTCACCTAGGTTCCTTTTTTGAGAACATAAGACTTACCTCGATTTTTTTTCTTACACTCACTGTCGGGTGTTTAAAAATCTCTGGGTTTTTGAAACTACGCACTGTTGCAAATAACGACCGTATTTATCCTGAGCATAGGGCTCATAGTTGCTGACCCAATGTTGTGTGGTCTTGCGGCGTCTCATAAAAAGTGTGTTCAAGAATAGTATTCTTGGGTTTTGTTTCTTCGTTGGAGATGACTTTTATTACAGAAAGAACATGATTTAAGGCCTCTGCTTTGAGATTAACTTTACAGGCCTGTCTATCAATGAATCTGACTAATAAAATAAAACTGGCAGGATAACCGTGTGCATATCAAAAAACATTCATATATGTAAGGTTAACGACTTTGAAGAGAAACAATCGGAGGAGAGCGCTTTCGTGTATTACATCGTTAGTGCAGAAATATATTGTACAAACAAGCAGAATCTGATAGTAAGAAAAAAAGGAATGTGGACTAGAGATAGGATTCATATGTCAACGATAAGAAAAAATTAACGTGGGGTATCCCCGTGTCCATGAGGTGATCAAATGTCAACAGAAGGAAGAAAGGAATGTGGGAGACTACGTGGGTGAGATCAAATGTCCAATAAATTTAATTCACAAATGGATTTAGTTGGAACATATATCCTATTTATTTACAAATATAATTCTCTAGTTTATACAATCCTATATAAATTGTACAAGTTGAGGATCAAATGTCTAATAAGTTTAATTCATAAATTGACTTACAGTTGGTACATATATCCTATTTATTTACAGATATAATTATCGAGTTTATACAATCCAGATTGAGATTGACAATAGTATTTTGTGTGGATTTAATCAAACTACTTTCGATAATATTCCTGTCAACTATGTTGTTGAAAGTAATTTCACTGGTATTATCCTATCTGGTAGGAAGATTAAAGGTGCTGAGTTGTTTAGAAATAGCACTTACATTTTTTGTTGTTTTATTATAACTTGTAGCTCTTTTGCCATTTGAACTACCGTTGAAACTAAAACTAAATAAAAAATATGTAAAAGAAGGAACTGAATAGAATGCAATATGTATTTCGCGCTCTTGAAGAAGTTTTAGGGGAGGATGCTCATGTGGAGAATGTTTTAAAGTTTTTAAAAAACACAAATTTGTTTTATGAAATTTAAAATTGTGCATACGAGTGCTTGTGTGTGCATCTTGTTTTGACGTGCTTTGTGAGTGCTTATTGCTTTTACTGTTTTACTTGATTTATTCATTTATTTTGTATATGATAATTATGACCTGAATGGCCTACCGGCTCCGACGCTTGGCCTTCGAGCCAAAAATTTCATAAATCAAATACGTATTTCGCCTATGTAATGTTGCCGTGTTCAAATTTCTGTCCGTTTCGTAGTAGGTCCGCAAATTTCCGACAGCTTCACAACATCAGAAGAGGATAATTAGTGTGATTCTAATTAAAACTGAAATTGCGGTCGTTTGTCTGTCACTGGTGACTGACTGAAATGATAAATGTCGACCTGTTTTAATTTTTTTTTCTGTGGTCACTTTCTGTCGCTGTCCGTGGGCTTAATAAGATTTCACTCGTCTTTATTGACACGTACAGTACTTCATCGTAACTTGATGGATATTGGATCAAATTTTTTTTTCATTCCAATGTATTTTTTTAATTTCAATGGAAATGAAATGCCTTTAATTTAAATGGAATTATTTTCTTGTTTCAATAGCTCCACGAGGAGCTAAGATGGGAGGGAGGAAAGGGTAATGGATATATATATGTGTGTATGTGTGTGTGTGTGTGTGTGTGTGCGTGTGTGCAATTCATCACCGCTATGTTTTGATTACCGGAGTATGTATGACTGCATTATTTGTTCGCTCCTGGGCATTGACATCATCGATCTCTTCTCTTGCTCCGTCGCTACAGTCGCCTCTTTTACTCCCTCCACCGCTTCCTCATCTTCTCTCTGCTTCCCCTCCTTTTCTCCCTCATCCTTCTTTTCCTTTCCTTCTCCTCACCTCCCCCTTCTCTCCTCCCCTCCCCTCCTCCCCTCCCCCCCTCCTCACCTCCCCTCCTCACCTCCCCCCCTCCTCACCTCCCCTCCTCTACTCACCTCCCCTCCTCCCCTCCCCTCCCCTCCTCACCTCCCCTCCTCACCTCCCCTCCTCACCTCCCCTCCCCTCCTCACCTCCCCTCCCCTCCTCACCTCCCCTCCTCACCTCCCCTCCCCCTCCTCACCTCCCCTCTCCCTCCTCACCTCCCCTCTCCCTCCTCACCTCCCCTCTCCCTCCTCACCTCCCCTCCCCCTCCTCACCTCCCCTCCCCACCTCCCCTCCCCACCTATCCTCTCCCTCCTCACCTCCACTCTTCCTTCTCACCTCCCCCTCTCCCTCTCCTCCTCTCCTCCTCCTCTCCTCCTCCTCCTCCCTTCTCACCTCCCCCTTCTCCCTCTCCTCCCTTTTCCTTCTCCCTCTTCCTCCATCTTTCTCCTCCCTCTTCCTCCTCCGTTTCTCCTCCACCCCTCCTCCTCCCTCTTCCTTCTTCACCCATCCTCCTCCCCTCCTCCTCCCCTCCTCCTCCCCTTCTTCCTTTTTCCTACCCTTCTCACTTTTTCCTTCTCCCCTCCTCTCCTCCCCCTCCCCTTCTCTCCTCCCCCTCCCCTTCTCTCCTCCCCCTCCCCTTCTCTCCTCCCCCTCCCCTTCTCTCCTCCCCCTCCCCTTCTCTCCTCCCCCTCCCCTTCTCTCCTCCCCCTCCCCTTCTCTCCTCCCCTCCCCTTCTCTCCTCCCCCTCCCCTTCTCTCCTCCCCCTCCCCTTCTCTCCTCCCCCTCCCCTCCACTCCTCCCCCTCCCCTCCTCCCCCTCCCCTCCCCTTCTCCCCCTCCCCTCCACTCCTCCCCCTCCACCTCCCCTTCTCCCCCTTTTCTTCTCCTCTCCTCCTCCTCCCCCTCCCCTCCTCCCCCTCCCCTCCTCCCCTCCTCCCCTCCTCCCCTACTCCTCCCCCTCCTCCCCCTCCACCTCCCCTCTTCCTCCCCCTCCCCTCCCCCTCCTCCTTCTCCTCCCCTCCCCCTCCTCCTCCTCCTCCTCGTCCACCTCCTCCATCGAAAGTTCATCAGCCCCTTGCTTCCGTTTTCCTCCCACCTCGATTCTTCTCCGGCCCCTCCTTTACTTCCTGCGTGGGCGTATTCCTCTCCCCCCTCCACGCATTCGTTTTACCCAACCACGGAACACGTGCCCCTGCGGAGGTACCTGCACGTGTTGCTTTTCCCGCCGCCCACCCTCTCTCACTCTCTCCGCCCTCTCTCACTCTCTCCGCCCTCTCTCCCTCTCTCCGCCCGCCTGCCTGCCCTCTCTCCCCCTCTCCACCCGCCTGCCCTCTCTCCCCCTCCCCGCCCGCCTGCCCTCTCTCCCCCTCTCCGACGCGCGCCCTCTGTCTCCCTTCACCAACCCGCTCTCTCTCTCTCTCTCTCTCCCTCCGCCCGCCCGCCCTCTCTCCCTCCGCCCGCCCGCCCTCTCTCCCTCCGCCCGCCCGCCCTCTCTCCCTCTCTCCGCTCGCCTGCCCTCACTCTCTCCCTCCCTCCGTCCGCCTGCCCTCTCTCCATCCCTCTGCCCACCCACCCGCCCCCTCTCCCTGCCTCTGCCCGCCCACCCGCCCTCTCTCTCTCCGCCCACCCGCCCTCTCTCTCTCCGCCCGCTCGCTCTCTCTCCCTCCGCCCGCCCGCCCACTCTCCCTCCGCCCGCCCGCCCGCCCGCTCTTCCTCCGCCCGTCCACCCTCTCTCCCTCCGCCCGCCCGCCCTCTCTCCCTCCGCCCGCCCGCCCTTTCTCCCTCCCTCTGCCCGCCCACCCGCCCTCTCTCCCTCCGCCCGCCCACCCGCCCTCTCTCCCTCCGCCCGCCCACCCGCCCTCTCTCCCTCCGCCCACCCGCTCTCTCTCCCTCCGCCCTCTCTTCTTTATTACGCATCCTCCTCTTCTACCTCCTCCTCGTCCTCTTTCTCCATTTCTACCCTCTCCTTCTGCTTTTCCACCTCCTTGTCCTTCTTGTTGTTCTCTTCCAAGTCCTCCTCCTTCTCCTCCTCCTCCTCCTCCTTCTCCTCCTCCTCCTCCTCCTTCTCCTCCTCCTCCTCCTCCGCCTCCTCCTTCTCCACCTCCCCTTCCTCCTCCTCCTCCTCCCCTTCCTCCTCCTCCTTTGTTCTTTTTCTTGTCCACCTCCTCCTTTTTCCCTTATCCTCCTCCTTATCCTTCTCCTTATCCTTCTCCTTGTCCTCTTTCTCTCCCCCTTCCTCTCTCTCCTCCCCCTCCTCCTCGTCTCCATCCTTGTCCTCTTTGTCCACTGACCGCTGTTCCAGACTTGGCGAGATGCTCAGCGGGGTCGGACCCTCCTCTTCCTTGTTACTGCCTCGTGATGGTGTGTGTGTGTGTGTGTGTGTGTGTGTGTGTGTGTGTGTGTGTGTGTGTGTGTGTGTGTGTGTGTGCTATCCCCCTCCCCCTTCCCCTCCCCCTCCCCCCTTCGGAAACATTCCTTGCATCCCCATATTTCGCAGGTAGGGAGGCGCACGCCACACTTGTGTGACTCTCTCGCTTTATCTCTCCCCTCAATCCTCTCATCTCTCCTCCCCTCTCTCTCCATACCTCCCTCTCTCCTTCCCTCACTCCCTCCGTCTATCCTTCTCTCTCCTTTTCTCACACTCTCTCTCTTCATATATATATATATATATATATATATATATATATATACACACATACATACATACATGCATACATATACCAAAGGCTTTTCCCCCTTGCACGGGGGTAGCCAAAAAGAAAAAGGCATAGAAACCACTCCCACCCATTCCATTCCCTACATATTCCATTCCCCTTCACCCTCCTCCCTCTCTCTTATCTTGGCACCTCCTGGATGACGGGTCATCTCTGCATCCTATCCACTGTCCATAGAGCTCTCTCTCCTCTCCCTCTCCCTTTCCCTCTCCCTCTCCCTCTCCCTTTCCCTTTCCCTCTCCCTCTCCCAATGACCTGTGCTTATCTAATTTGAGTACTTCTCTCATTCTTGAATGTGCATTTTCTGCCACGTAACCCTCTCCTCACTGCCCCATTTATGGGACACATTCTGGGGTATTCTTAAAAAAAATCTTTCCTTATATTAATCTTATATAAATCCTAAGAAGGAAAATATCTATATAAGGAAAGAATTTTTTTTAGAATACCACCGTAAGAATCTTACGGTGGTACTCTAAAAAAAATCTTTCCTTATATAG
>NC_134783.1:46975020-46980020 GCF_046742065.1 Oratosquilla oratoria | reverse complement strand
CACACACACACACACACACACACACACACACACACACACACACACACACAGATCGGTCATATATGAGCTCTAAGCTCTCTACTGGGAGGGAAATAGCTGTCGATCACGAGTTCAACACAGATCGGTCATACGAGCCCTGAGATCTCTTCCGGGAGGGAAGTAGCTGTCGATCACGAGTCCAACACATGATCCAAGACCATGGTGAATCACATACACACACGGACGCACGTACACACGCACGCACACAATGTATACACACTACTCGTGGCTCAGTGGTAGAGTTCCCGGCCGCCACTACGGCGGTCCGGGTTCGAATCCCGCCCAGGGCTAAGATAATTTCAGTACCGCTGCGCTGCGAGTCGTTACTTCAACTCTAATGGGGTGTGTGTGCGTGTGAGGTCACAGCATTACCCATGGACACCCATGTCTAATTGAGA
This sequence comes from Oratosquilla oratoria, assembly GCF_046742065.1. NCBI lineage: Eukaryota > Metazoa > Arthropoda > Malacostraca > Stomatopoda > Squillidae > Oratosquilla > Oratosquilla oratoria. Next base: position 46,979,583 of record NC_134783.1, on the reverse strand, counting down.
GCACGACGTCGTGTCGTTGATGGCGCACGGCGAAAAGTCGATACGTGTGAACTGAGCTTTAGTTATTTATTTTCCCCAAAACGAACACGTGTCTAAATCTAAATGCTTTATAAAAGACATCTGAACCTTACCCGTGTTGTATTAGTTATTCAATCGTCTTTTGTCCTTGAGAGTATCTGCTGTGTTTTTCTGTATGCTATAGTTCTTTTAGTATTAATTTTTTCATGTAAAAAAAACTATTCTTGTAACAAAAAATAAGAAGTATTTGCTTGAGTTTGACATTTCATGTGTCAGGTTTGATTGTTCTTATGCACGTGAGTTTAGCCTACATTCTTTGTCATTTTTTTTTATTGAATCTTTGATACTTTAAGTCTTGTTTTGGAACTAAAACGCCACCTGCTTTTTTATTTTTTAATTCTGTGTCGTTTTTATTTGCACTCGCAACAGAAGTAACGTTTTCCAATATACACGTATTTAACCCCTCCTTTAACTGTGTAAATTATCACAAAAATGTACAAGAGAGTACCCAAACTTTTATTTCCTAATTTAATTGTTATTTTTAGGTCTTATTGTGGGACAAAAATATCTATTTTTTCACGGTGTCGTTAAAATACACTCGTCCCTTTTTCATTTATCTATTTACTTATTGTATTATTTTATTTATTTATTTATTTTTTAGCTGTGTCGTTAAAATGCAAGTGTTACAGATGTTCCATTTGCCTCTATTCATAACACCTGTTTAATTCCCTGTCAACTTTGTAAGATATAACAAGAGTATATAAAAGAAAGTACTCACCCACCAGTACAGCTGTGTCAGTTGGTACATGTTCGTTAAATCCGTTAAGGATTTGGCGGATTGAGTTCGCGAGTGACGTGCGAGGGGACGGAACCTTCCTGGAAGTCCGATGGTTTAGGCTGACTCTTGTGTGTTCTTCGGTGCTTGTTTTAGGATCGGTGTTGCCATCAGTTGGGTGATAGTAGACAAGAGTGAGATCGAACTGTGATATGCGCTACTTTTACTCTTTTTTTTTCTCCCTCTCTTTCCCTTTCATTCTCTCTCTCTCTCTCTCTCTCTCTCTCTCTCTCTCTCTCTCTCTCTCTCTCTCTCTCTCTCTCTCTCTCTCTCTCTCTCTCTCTCTCTCTCTCTCTCTCTCTCTCTCTCTCTCTCTCTCTCTCTCTCTCTCTCTCTCTCTCTCTCTCTCTCTCTCTCTCTCTCTCTCTCTCTCTCTCTCTCTCTCTCTCTCTCTCTCTCTCCTCTCTCTCTCTCTCTCTTTCTCTCTCTCTCTCTCTCTCTCTCTCTCCTCTCTCTCTCTCTCTCTCTCTCTCTTTCTCTCTCTCTCTCTCTCTCTCTCTCTCTCTCTCTCTCTCTCTCTCTCTCTCTCTCTCTCTCTTTCTCTCTTTCACCATGCCATTCGCCCTTTCTCCTTGTCCCTTTCTTCTTTCCCCTCTCTCTTTCCCCGTCTCTTCTTTCCTCTTTCCCTCCTCTCCTTTCCCCTCTCTGTTTCCCCCCTCTCCTTTCCCTTTTCCTTCCCCTCCACTTTTCCTCTCACCCTCTCTCCTCTCTCTCCATATTGCTCTTCCCCTCACTCGCTCCTTACCCCACTTCATCTATCCTTCCCTCTCTCCTTCCCCCTCTCTCTCTTCTTCCCCTCTCTCTCTCCTTCTCCCTCCCTCTCTCCTTTTCTTCCTCTCTCTCCTTCCCTTCCTCTCTCTCCTTCCCTTCCTCTCTCTCTCCTTCCCTTCCTCTCTCTCTCCTTCCCCCTACCTCTCTCCTTTCCTCTCTCTCTCTCCTTCCCCCTCCCTCTCTCCTTCCCCCTCCCTCTCTCCTTCCCCCTCCCTCTCTCCTTCCCTTCCTCTCTCTCTCCTTCCCTTCCTCCCTCTCTCCTTCTCTTCCTCTCTCTCTCTCCTTCCCTCTCTCTCTCTCCTTCCCCCTCCCTCTCTCCTTCCCTTCCTCTCTCTCTCTCCTTCCCCCTCTCTCTCTCCTTCCCCCTCTCTCCTTCTCCCTCACTTTCTCCTTCCCCCTCTCTCTTTCTCCTTTCCTCTCTCCATACTTTTATCCATCCCTCTCTCCCAATATCTCCCTCTCTCTTTTCTTCACTCGTGTCCATCACACTTTATTGGTTGCATTTTTTATTGTTGCTTCTTGCGTTTCAGGATCTTCAATTTTACGTTTTCATTTTTCTTCCAGACTTTCATGTGATCGGAATTCTCCCCTCCTTTGTGCTTGCAAATTTTTACACGACAAGATTATGTATTAAATATTTTTAAACAGATATTTGTCTAAGCCGTTTAGGGTTGCTCCGAGTAAACTTTACCATAGATGCCATAAGGAGAGTTGAAATAACTGATTTTTGCTACTTCCACTGCTCAAACTCTATCAGATTTTACCTTCGAGTTCTGTGACATAATTCAAATTCGAACCCAGAGCTGCAGGGCATAAGCGGGGAATCTAAAATGATTTTTTCAAACGAAAAGTTTCGAAAAGTAGAAAATTTAGACAACTAGAACATTTTATTAAAACTGTGGTGTATTTTCGGAAAGCTTTTCAGTCCCGAATATTAAAGATTTGCGAATTTTGGAAATAAACGAAATAGAAGATTGATGGTAAAATCTGAAGGAACACAGATGTAGCAGTAATGTTGTCTATGTGGAGTAACTCTTAACTTTTATTTCTTCACCATTGACCAAATAGCGTTGGGACACACAGTATATAAACGTGTGACCCTAAGGAAACATGGTGCTTAAATCTAAGCACAATTAAACGTTCAGTCTCCTTAGATTCCCCCTTCAGCTGAACAAAATTGCCTGACGGCAGGCAAATTAAATATAACATCAAAGTGGTTACAATGTTTTGAGAATTAAGGTCTAAAGTGTATATATTCTCCTATGTATGAATTAATGTATTCTAGTGTGTATACAATATTTGTATGTAAATATGGCTCAGAATAAAGACTGGGTTTGAGAGAACAGAATCTACTTCGAGAAAAAAAAATGGATGATTGAATTTTGTCTATAGTTCACCTATTCTTTCCTATGCATATATAGTATGTATTCACCGTTCGTACGTTGATGTACCTCAAGATAAAATTTGAGAGACTAGAATTGGGTTATGAAAAAAAAAAAAAATCTTAAGTCTTTTTGACGGCCTCTTCAGGAGGGGCTTCTGCGAGTGCGGAAGAACGTGGTCCGTTTCCAAAAGACTTCCTCTCCACGTTTTAGAGGACAATAAAAAGGCTCTTGGCTTCTTCAGATCGCCACGGGCTTGGCCAGGTGCTTCCATTACTGTTGAACGTGCTCGTCTCTGCTTCCGGAGGAGCTTCTGAGGAGGTCTTCTTGAAGACTCTCTCGATCTCTGTCGATCTCTCTCGATCTCGAAAAAGCGAATGCGAGTTCTCTCCCCGGATGATTCCTGAGCGTCTTTAAGGCGACGGCACACCTAGCATTTCTCGCTAGCATGCCATTTGCTCTAGTTACTTCGTTTGAGTGGAAATGACATCGGTTATACGATATTTTGTTTTTTAATTTTCCAAATGTCAAATCACTCTGGAATGATGAACTAAGAGAAGTCTAGAATATTGTAATAGAAGTAGTTTCTATTTCAACAGAGTAGCAAAAAACAAGTAGCATGTGTGCCGGCACCTTTATAAATAATAGGAAAACAGGAAAGAAGAGGATTTAATTCTTTTTATTTTATTTTATTTATATTATTATTTTTCTAATCTTCATCATTTGTTAAGGTGGGATGACGTAGGAGGATAACGTAAGAAGGTTATTAGACCGTGAAACGGTGGAGACGAATCAGCTCGGGTTATCGGGCTCCTGGTGTGGAAGAGCTGTGTCTCGCTTCATTGCTTTCGACGCTGTCCGTGAGGTGGAGAAGAAAAATGGTATTTGGAAAGGACATGATTTCTGTCCCATTATTATATTTCCTTAGATTTTCAGGTGTGGTTTGTCTCGATTATTAGCTTTGTTTTTCTTGATTACAAATGAAGGTGGAATGTAGTTTTGTGGGTGTAACTAAATCTTTCATTTCGAAGGTATATTTAAGAAGGAAAAAGTCACACGCGCACACACACACACACACACACACACACACACACACACACACACACACACACACACACACACACACACACACACACACACACACACACACACACACACACACACACACACACACACACACACACACACACACACTCACACTCACTCACTCTACGAGCATAGCTCTCGTCCCGTAAAATACAACTAGGTAAATGCACACACACACACACACACACACACACACACACACACACACACACACACACACACACACACACACACACACACACACACACACACACACACACACACACACACACACACACACACACACACACACACACACACACACACACACACACACACACACACACACACACACACACACACGAATTTAAGAACAATTTAGACTGCGAGATACAGAGATGGAACACCACGAGCGTAGCTCCCCTTCCCTTAGAATACAACTAGGTAAATACAAGGTAAACACACACACACACACACACACACACACACACA
>NC_134783.1:46947520-46967520 GCF_046742065.1 Oratosquilla oratoria | reverse complement strand
ATATACATCTGTATTCTCATTCTCTGCGGCAAGCTCTGATGTTTTCAATCGACATTTGTTCTTGTGTGTGTGTAATTTGTGTTTGGTTCTAATGGAAATCGCTCTCATTCGTTCCTCGAATTGGATCTTGGCCTTCATCAAGCGTCTTCATCTTCCAATCTTTATTCTTCGTTCTCGGAAAAAAAGTAATTCTGGACTGCATATGCCATCATTCGAGTGTTTGTTCTCCACGTCTTTGAGCTCGTTCACATCTTCCTGCAGCTTTTGTGTTCAATTCATCTTGATTTTTCTGTAGTTTTGATCATTGTTACGAGTCGCTTGATGTCGATGTTCATTTCTTAGGATGAAATCTTTTTCCACCATGTAAGTCTGTGTCGCTTGAGGCCTCATCTAGGCATATTTGTTAGTAGTTGCACATGAATACAAATTCTTTAATTTTCTTTGTTACCGGGGAAAAAATATAGTCTATATTTTGTACAAAATAATAGTAATAATGATAATTTAACAGATTAGAATAAGAAAATAACTTGGTAGAATCTCTCTCATAAACGTCATTCATTTCGTTTGCTATTTTTTGTTTGTATTTAATAAAAACAAGAAAAACTAATTCTGTCGTGATATATTTATTTACGTCAAGAAGACAAGAATGAATTAGAATAAGAAAATGGTAGAATCTCATTCACAAACATCTACTTCATCTACTCTTTATTTTTATTGAATAAAAAAAGAAACTTATGATTTATTTATGTGCATTAATCTTTCCTCGTTCCTATTCCCCCCGTAACTCCCCTACCCCCATCCCCCGTAATCCCCCCACCCCCATCCCCCGCAATCTCCCACTCCCCCCCCGCAATCCCCGGATCCGTGGAGTCTTTTTCTTTCGCGAACACTCGAACCGGACCCGTGGCTGCCATAAGGTTACCGCCTCCTTCTTCCGATTCCCAATGCGAGATTCCCGATTCCCGATGCCGGTCCGGTACGCACAGGGCCGCGCTCACGCCCATCCATTCACCTTCACGCCCCCCCCCCTCTCTCTCTCTCTCTCTCTCTCTCTCTCTCTCTCTCTCTCTCTCTCTCTCTCTCTCTCTCTCTCTCTCTCTCTCTCTCTCTCTCTCTCTCTCTCTCTCTCTCTCTCTCTCTCTCTCTCTCTCTCTCTCTCTCTCTCTCTCTCTCTCTCTCTCTCTCTCTCTCTCTCTCCCCTCTCTCTCCCCTCTCTCTACCTCTCTCTCCCTCTCTCTCCCTCTCTCTCTCTCCCCTTTCTCTCCCTCTCCCTCCCTCTCCCTCCCGTTTTCTTGCTCTCATTCGCTTTATCTCTCTCGCTCTATCGCGTTCTCTCTCTCGCTTTCCCGCTCTATCTCTTACGCTCTCCCGCTCTCTCCCTTGTTCTCCCTCACTCGCTCTCCTCCTTCGCTCTCTCCCCTCGCTTTCTCCCCTCGCTCTCCCCCCTCGCTCTCCCCCCTCGCTCTCCCCCCTCGCTCTCTCCCCCTCGCTCTCCTCCCCTCGCTCTCCCCCTTCGCTCTCCTCCCCTCGCTCTCTCCCCTCGCTCTCCCTCCCTTGTTCTTCCGCTCTCTCATTGACTCTCGATCTCGCTCACTTTCTGTCTCGCTGTTTCGTCCAATATCTCCATCGCTCTCGCGTTTCTCACGATCCTTCCACGTGCTCATTTTTCCATTTTTTTTTTTATATTAAAAACAAATTTCTTTTTTCTTATTTCATTTTCACGTAGTCTCCTGTTATTTCATCCCTGTGCCCAGACTTTTTCCTTCCTCTTGGTATTCTTATCACGTTTTTCGATGTCCATTTCCTCTCTCTGTTCCAGCATATTCCGTTTTTGTCATAAAAAAAAAAATGAAGAAAAAAGTGTACTTTCGTGCGATTTGTCTTCCTGCATCCTGACCCCTTCGCAGTCCAAGAATGAGGTGTGTGTGTGTGTGTGTGTGTGTGTGTGTGTGTGTGTGTGTGCGTGTGTGCGCGTGTGTGCATGTGCGTGTCTTGTGTCTGCCTGTCTGTCTGTGTTTCTGTGTCTGTGTTTGTATGTTTATAGGTTTGTCTCTCTCTCTCCCTCTGTGTGTGTTTGTGTGTGTGTGTGTGTGCGTGTGCGCGTGTGTGTGTGTGTGTGTCGATCTCGATCTTTATCTCGATCTCGTCTTGCTGAGCCCTCGAGGTCCACTCTTACGTCCTCCTCGCCCGACTCTGCACGGGTTCCGCGAGACCCTGTCCTCTCTCTCCCTCCGAACCAATTTTCTCCATTTTGTATTCCCATCCTTAATTTGTTTTTTCCTTTCTTCTTTTATTCTCCCTACTTCCAGCCCTCCCCTCCACTCCTTCCCTCCACTCCTCCCCTCTCCACTCCTCCCCCTCCACTCCTCCCCCTCCACTCCTCCCTCTCCACTCCTCCCCTCCACTCCTCCCCCTCCACTCCTCCCCTCCACTCCTCCCCCTCCACTCCTCCCCCTCCACTCCTCCCCTCCACTCCTCCCCCTCCACTCCTCCCCCTCCACTCCTCCCCCTCCACTCCTCCCCTCCACTCCTCCCCCTCCACTCCTCCACTCTCCACTCCTCCACTCTCTACTCCACTATCCACTCCTCCCCTCTCCACTCCTCCCCTCTCCACTCCTCCCATCCACTCTCCCCTACACTCCTCCCCTCCACATCTCCCCCTCCACTCCTCCCTCTCCACTCCTCCCCTTCCACTCCACCCCTTTTCACTCCCCTCTATTCCTTCTCCACTACCCTTCCACTTCCCCTCTACTCCTTACTCTCTACTCCTCCCCTCCACTCCTCTCCCTCCAAATAGCAATTATCACACCTCCATCTCTTTTCAATCCCTTTTTCAATCACAACGTTCTTTCTTCCTTCTTCCTTCCTTCTTCCTTCTTCTTTCTTTATTCCCTCTCCATTACTATCTTTCTTCGTCACTTCCCTCCGTACCTTCTACCGTCCTTGTTATCCTCCATCATTCCTTCCCTTCTCTTCCTTTCTTTCCTACTTCCTTCTTCGTTTTCCTTTCCTTCTTTTCTTCCTTCCTCCTTTCTTCTCCCTTCCTTCTTCCTTCATTCTTCCTTCCTTCTTCCTTCTTTCTTCCTTCCTTCTTCCTTTTCATTTCCTTCTTTCTCTCTTCTTCCCTCCTCCTTCCTCCGTTCTTACTTGCTTCTTCCTTCCTTCTTACTTGATTCTTACTTCCTTCTTCATTCCTTTTTACTCTTTATTCCCTCCTTTTTCTCTCCTTCTTCCCTCCTGTTTCCTTCTTCATTTCTTCTTGTTCCATCCTCTTCCCTCCTTCATTCTTCCTTTCTTCTTCCCTCCTTTCCTCCTCCCCTCTTCCCCTCCTCCCTTTGTCATCCTTTTGTATCCTTCCTTTGTTATCCTTTGCCTTTCTTTTCTTGTTCCTGAGGTACCTCGATTGCAAGATGCCATCTTTAAGTCAGGGTCAGTGACCCTCAGGTACAGACAGACAGTTGTCGACTTCGTCTGTAACTCGACAACCCCCCACCCCTCGCTCCCTCTTCGTCTCAGCCACGCCCTCCACCACGCCCTCCACCACGCCCTCCCCCCTCTCTTCTACCTTTGATACAGACTTTCCCTCCACGACCGCCTCTCAGCCTCGAACCCTACTTCGGAGCTCTTCTATAAAATGTGCATTTGGGAAAACAAGTAGTTTGACACTTTCTGGTGTATGTTTTTTTTTTTTTTTTTGTCTGGCAGAAAAAAAAACCAGTTCGTCCCAAGCCTTCAGTGCCCTTCACTCCTCTTTTCCTCTCTTTCCCCTTTCCTTTTTTCCCTCTTATTTCCCTTTATTTCCCTCCCTTTCCCTCCCTTCCATGCACTTTCCTTTTCTTCCCCTCCCTTTCCTTCACATTGCTCGTCCATCTACCTCACGTTCCCTTTGCTTCCCGTTCCTTTAATTTAGAAATATGGTGTTATCAATGATGAATACCCTTTCCTACGCTCCACTGCAGTCATTTGCCATCTCAGCACATTCATTCCCAAACCGACGGACCTATACCGTTTTCATATTTGTTATTCACTAAGAAGTGCATTGTGTTGTTGTTGTTATTATTATTATTATTGTTATTGTTGTTATTGTTATTGTTATTATTGTTATTGTTATTGTTAATATTATTATTGTTGATATTTTATTTTATTTTTGCTCCTGTGGGGGGCCCCCGCGTCGCTCCTGTGGGAGGCCCCCGCGTCGCTCCTGTGGGAGGCCCCCGAGTCGCTCCTTTTGGGGGCCCCCGAGTCGCTCCTTTTGCGGACCCCCGAGTCGCTCCTTTTGGGGGCCCCCGAGTTGCTCTTTTTAGGGGCCCCCGAGTCGCTCCTTTTGGGTGCCTCCGAGTTGCTCCTTTTGGGGGCTCCCGAGTTGCTCAGTTTAGGGGCCCCCGAGTCGCTCCTTTTGGGGGCCCCCGAGTCGCTCCTATAAGGGGCCCCGAACCACTCCTGTGGAGGGCCCCGAGGCGATCCTGTGGGGGCCCCGCATCGCCCCAGTGAGGGCCCTCGCGTCGCTCCTTTGGGGGCTCCTTCATCGCTCCTGTTGGGGCCCCCGCGTCGCTCCTTTTGGGGGCCCTAGAGTCGCTCCTTTTGGGAGCCCCCGAGTTTCTTCTTTTGGGAGCCCCCGAGTTTCTTCTTTTGGGAGCCCCCGAGTTTCTTCTTTTGGGAGCCCCCGAGTTTCTTCTTTTGGGAGCCCCCGAGTTTCTGTGGGGGCCCCCGCGTCGCTCCTGTGGGGGACCCCTGCGTCGCTCCTGTGGGGACCCCCGTGTCGCTCCTGTGGGGGGCCCCTGCGTCGCTCCTGTGGGGACCCCCGCGTCGCTCCTGTGAGGACCCCCGCGTCGCTCCTGTGGGGACCCCCGCGTCGCTCCTGTGGGGACCCCCGTGTCGCTCCTGTGGGGGGCCCGTGCGTCGCTCCTGTAAGGGCCCCCGCGTCGCTCCTGTGGGGACCCCCGCGTCGCTCCTGTGGGGACCCCCGCGTCGCTCCTGTGGGGACCCCCGCGTCGCTCCTGTGGGGACCCCCGCGTCGCTCCTGTGGGGACCCCCGCGTCGCTCCTGTGGGGACCCCCGCGTCGCTCCTGTGGGGACCCCCGCGTCGCTCCTGTGGGGACCCCCGCGTCGCTCCTGTGGGGACCCCCGCGTCGCTCCTGTGGGGACCCCCGAGCCACTCCTATGGGGGCTCCCGCGTTGCTCCTGTGGGGACCCCCGCGTTGCTCCTTTGGAGGCCCCCGCGTCGCTCCTGTGGGGGCCCCAGCGTCGCTCCTTTGGGGGCCCCCGTGTCGCTCCTTTGGGGGCCCCCGCGTCATTCCTGCGGGGGCCCTCTCGTCGCTCCTGTGGGGGCCCCCGCGTCATTTCTGTGGGGGCCCCGCGTCGCTCCAGTGGGGGGCCCCGCGTCGCTCCTGTGGGGGGACCCAGCGTCGCTCCTTTGGGGGCCCCAGCGTCGCTGTTTTGGGGGCCCCCGCGTCACTCCTGTGGGAGCCCCCGCATCGCTCCTGTGGGAGCCCCCGCGTCGCTCCTGTGCGGGCCCCCGACTCTCTTCTTTTGGGGGCCCCCGAGTCTCTCTTTTGGGGGCCCCCGAGTCTCTCTTTTGGGGACCCTCGTATTCTCTCCTTTATGGCCCCCCAATTCTCTCCTTTGGGGCCCCCCCGAGTCTCTGTGGGGGGCCCTTAGCCGATCCTGTGGGGGGCCCCCGCGTCGCTCCTGTAGAGGGCCCCCACGTGGCTCCTGTGGGGGGCCCCGCGTCGCACCTTTGGGGACCCCGTGTCGCTCCTGTGGGGGCCCCCGCGTCGCTCTTGTTGGGGCCCATGCGTCGATCCTTTGGAGGCCCCCGCGACGATCTTGTGGGACCCCCGCGTCGGTGTAATTTGGGGCCCCGAGCCACTCTTGTGGGGGGCCCCGAGCCGATCTATTGGCCCCGAGCCGATCTATTGCGGTGGCCCCGATCCAATCCTTTGGGGGCCCCGATCCGATCATTTGAGGGGCCCCGATCCGAGCATTTGAAGGGCCCCGAGCCTATCCTTTGGGGGGCTTCGAGCCTATCCTTTGGGGGCCTCCGATTCGATCCATTTGGGGGCCCCCCGAGTCGCTCCTATAGGGGGCCCCGAACCACTCCTGTGGAGGGCCCCGAGGCGATTCTGTGGGGGCCCCGCATCGCCCCAGTGGGGGCCCCTGAGTCGTTCATTTTGGGGGCCGCCGAGTCGCTCTTTATGGGGGCCCCCGAGTCGCTCCTTATGGGGGCCCCCGAGTCGCTCATTTTAGAAGCCCTCGAGTCGCTCCTTTTGGGGTCCCCCGCGTCGCTCCTTTGGGGGCCCCCGAGTCGCTCCTTTGGGGGCCCCCGCGTCATTCCTGTTGGGGCCCCGCGTCATTCCTGTGGGGGACCCCTTGCCGCTCCTTTTGGGAACCCCCGCGTCGCTCCTGTGGGGGCCCCGCGTCGCTCCTTTTGAGGGGCCCCAGCGTCGCTCCTTTGGGGGCCCCAGCGTCGCTCCTTTTGGGGGGCCCCCGAGTCGCTCCTTTTGGGAGCCCCCGCGTCGCTCCTGTAGAGGCCCCCGAGTCTCTTCTTTTGGGGGCACCCCCGCGTCGCTCCTGTAGAGGACCCCGAGTCTCTTCCTTTGGGGGCCCCTGAGTCTCTTCTTTTGGGGTCACCCCCGATTCTCTTCTTTTGGGGGCACCCCCGAGTCTCTGTGGGGCCCCCCGCGTCGCTCCTGTGGGGGGCCCCTGCATCGCTCCTGTGGGGACCCCCGCGTCGCTCCTGTGGGGGGCCCCTGCGTCGCTCATGTGGGGACCCCCGCGTCGCTCCTGTGGGCACCCCCGCGTCGGTCCTGTGGAGGGCCCCTGCGTCGCTCCTGTGGGGACCCCCGCGTCGCTCCTTTTGGGGGGCCCCCGCGTCGCTCCTTTTGGGGGACCCGCGAGTCGCTCCTTTTGGGGGCCCCCCGCGTCGTTCCTGTAGGAGCCCCCAGCGTCGCTCCTGTGGGGAGCCCCAGCGTCGCTCCTTTAGGGGGCCCCAGCGTCGCTCCTTTGGGGGGCCCCAGCGTCGCTCCTGTGAGGGGCACCAGCGTCGCTTCTGTGGGAGCCCCCGCGTCGCTCCTGTGCGGGCCCCCGACTCTCTTTTTTTGCGGGCTCCCGAGTCTCTCCTTTGGGGGTCCCCGAGTCCCTCTTTTGGGGACCCTACAATTCTCTTCTTTGGGGCGCCCCGAGTCTCTGTGGGGGGCCCGTAGCAGATCCTGTGGGGGCCCCCCGCGTCGCTCCTGTGGGGGGCCCATGCGTCGCTCCTGTGGGGGGCCCCGCGTCGTACCTTTGAGGACCCCGTGTCGCTCCTCTGGGGGCCCCCGCGTCGCTCTTGTGGGACCCCCGCGTCGCTGTAATTTGGGGCCCCGAGCCACTCTTGTGGGGGGCCCCGAGCCGATCTATTGGTGGGCCCCGAGCCAATCTATTGCGGTGGCCCCGATCCGATCCCTTGGGGGGCCCCAATCCAATCCTTTGGGGGCCCCGATCCGATTATTTGAGGGGCCCCAAGCCTATCCTTTGGGGGGCCTCGAGCCTATCCTTTGGGGGCCTCCAATTCGATCCATTTGGGGGCCCCCCCGAGTCGCTCCTATATGGGGCCCCGAACCACTCCTGTGGGGACCCCCGCGTCGCTCCTGTGGGGACCCCCGCGTCGCTCCTGCGGAGGCCCCCGCGTCACTCCTGTAAGGGCCCCCGCGTCGCTTCTGTGGGAGCCCAGTGTCGCTCCTTTGGGGGCCCCCGCGTCGTTCCTTTGGGTGACCCCGCGTCGCTCCTTTGGGGCCCCCGCGTCATTCCTTTGGGGGCCCCCGCGTTGCTCCTGTCGGGGCCCCCGCGTCGCTCCTTTTGGGGGTCCCCCGAGTCGCTCCTTTTTGGGGTCCCCCGAGTCGCTCCTTTTGGGAGCCCCGCGTCGCTCCTGTAGAGGCCCCCCGAGTATCTTCTTTTGGGGGCCCCCGCGTCGCTCCTGTAGAGGAGGCCGAGTCTCTTCCTTTGGGGCCCCCTGAGTCTCTTCTTTTGGGGGCACCCCCGAGTCTCTGTGTGGGCCCCCGCGTCGCTCCTGTGGGGGGCCCCTGCATCGCTCCTGTGGGGACCCCCGCGTCGCTCCTTTGGGGACCCCCGCGTCGCTCCTGTGGGGGCCCCTGCGTCGCTCCTGTGGGGACCCCCGCGTCGCTCCTGTGGGGACCCCCGCGTCGCTCCTGTGGGGGGCCCCTGCGTCGCTCCTATGGGGACCCCCGCGTCGCTCCTGTGGGGGGACCCTGCGTTGCTCCTGTCGGGGCCCCCGCGTCGCTCCTTTTGGGGGCCCCCCCGAGTCTCTTCTTTTGGGGGGCACCCCCGAGTCTCTTCTTTTGGGGGGCACCCCCGAGTCTGTGGGGGCCCCCGCGTCGCTCCTGTGGGGACCCTCGTGTCGCTCCTGTGGGGGCCCCTGCGTCGCTCCTGTGGGGACCCCCGCGTCGCTCCTGTGGGGACCCCCGCGTCGCTCCTGTGGGGGGCCCCTGCGTCGCTCCTGTGGGGACCCCCGCGTCGCTCCTGTGGGGGGACCCTGCGTTGCTCCTGTCGGGGCCCCCGCGTCGCTCCTTTTGGGAGCCCCCCGAGTGTCTTCTTTTGGGGGGCACCCCCGAGTCTCTTCTTTTGGGGGGCACCCCCGAGTCTCTGTGGGGGCCCCCGCGTCGCTCCTGTGGGGACCCTCGTGTCGCTCCCGTGGGGGCCCCTGCGTCGGTCCTGTGGGGACCCCTGCGTCGCTCCTGTGGGGGGCCCCTGCGTCGCTCCTGTGGGGACCCCCGCGTCGCTCCTGTGGGGACCCCCGCGTCGCTCCTGTGGGGGGCCCCTGTGTCGCTCCTGTAGGGGCCCCGCGTCGCTCCTGTGGGGACCCCTGCGTCGCTCCTTTTGGGGGGTCCCCGCGTCGCTCCTGTAAGGGCCCCCGCGTCGCTCCTGTGGGGGCCCCAGCGTCGCTCCTGTGGGGGCCCCCGCGTCATTCCTGTGGGGGCCCCCGCGTCATTCCTGTGGGGGCCCCCGCGTCATTCCTGTGGGGGCCCCCGCGTCGCTCCTGTGGGGGCCCCCGCGTCGCTCCTGTGGGGGGCCCCAGCGTCGCTCCTGTGGGGGCCCCCGCGTCGCTCCTGTGGGGGCCCCCGCGTCGCTCCTGTGGGGGCCCCCGCGTCGCTCCTGTGGGGGGCCCCAGCGTTGCTCCTTTGGTGGCCCCAGCGTCGCTCGTTTGGGGAGCCCCAGCGTCGCTCCTTTGGGGGCCCCAGCGTCGCTCTTTTGGGGGCCCCGCGTCGCTCCTGTGGGGCCCTAGAGTCGCTCCTTTGGGGCCCCACGTGTCTTTCCTGTGGGGGCCCCCGCGTCGCTCCTGTGGGGGCCCCCGCGTCATTCCTGTGGGGGCCCCCGCGTCGCTCCTGTGGGGGCCCCTGCGTCGCTCCTGTGGGGGCCCCCGCGTCGCTCCTGTGGGGGGACCCAGCGTCGCTCCTGTGGGGGTCCCAGAGTCGCTCCTTTGGGGGGACCCAGCGTCGCTCCTTTGAGGGAACCCAGCGTCGCTCCTGTTGGGGGCCCCAGCGTCGCTCCTGTGGGGGGCCCCAGCGTCGCTTCTGTGGGGGGCCCCAGCGTCGCTCCTGTGGGGGGCGCCCAGCGTCGCTCCTTTGGGGGCCCCAGCGTCGCTCCTTTGGGGGGCCCCAGCGTCGCTCCTTTGGGAGCCCCAGCGTCGCTCTTTTGGGGGCCCCCGCGTCGCTTCTGTGAGGGCCCCCGCGTCGCTACTGTGCAGGCCCCCCGAGTCTCTTCTTTTGGGGGCCCCCGAGTCTCTCTTTTGGGGACCCTCCAATTCTCTCTTTTGGGGGTCCCTTAGCCGATCCTGTGGGGGGCCCCCGCGTCGCTCCTGTGGGGGGCCCCACGTGGCTCCTGTGGGGGTCCCATGCGTCACTACTATGGGGGTCCCCGCGTCGCACCTTTGAGGACCCCGTGTTGCTCCTCTGGGGGTCCCCGCGTCGCTCTTGTGGGGGCCCATGCATCGATCCTTTGGAGGCCCCCGCGACGATCTTGTGGGACCCCTGCGTCGGTGTAATTTGGGGCCCCGAGCCACTCTTGTGGGGGGCCCCGAGCCGATCTATTGTCCCCGAGCCGATCTATTGGGGGGGCACCGATCCGATGCTTTGGGTGGCCCCGATCCAATCCTTTGGGGGCCCCGATCCGATCATTTGAGGGGCCCCGAGCCTATCCTTTGGGGGTCCTATTGGGGGCCCCGAGCCGATCCTATTGGGGGCCCCGAGCCGATCGTTTTGGGGGCTCCGATCCGATTCTTTTGGGGGCCCCGATCCGATCTTTTTGGGGGCCCCGAGCCGATTCTTTTAGGGGCCCCGATCCGATCCTTTTGGGGGCCCCGAACCGATCCTTTTGGGGGCCCCGATCCGATCCTTTTAGGAGCCCCAATCCGATCCTTTTTGGGGCCCCGATCCGATCCTATTGGGGGCCCCGAGCCGATCCTATTGGGGGCCCCGATCCGATCCTTTTGGGGGCCCCGAGCCGATCCTTTTAGGGGCCCCGAGCCGATCCTTTTAGGGGCCCCGAGCCGATCCTTTTAGGGGCCCCCGTGTCGATCCTTTTATGGGCTCCCGAGTCGATCCTTTTAGGGGCCCCGAGCCGATCCTTTTTGGGGCCCCGAGCCGATCCTTTTAGGGGCCCCGAGCCGATCCTTTTAGGGGCCCCGAGCCGATCCTTTTAGGGGCCCCGAGCTGATCCTTTTAGGGGCCCCGAGCCGATCCTTTTGGGAGCCCCGAGCCGATCCTTTGGGGAGACCCGAGCCGATCCTTTGGCGGGCCCCGAGTCTGTCCAGTGTGGGGCTCCGAGTGTCTTTCGTGGGGGCTCGAGTGTCTTCAGTGGAGCCCGACTTTCTTCAGTGGAAGTCGAAATTCGGAAGACCCTCATTGCCCAGTTCGAAACAACCCAGATATCTTGAGATTCATCCGGTCAGAGTATCAGTGGTGGAGGAACGAAGGCGGAAAAGGGTGCGGGCAGTGACGACGGTGGAGTGTGTGTTGAAGATTTTGCGTGTGTGTTGAAGATTTTGCGTGTGTGTTGAAGATTTTGCGTGTGTGTTGAAGATTTTGCGTGTGTGTTGAAGATTTTGCGTGTGTGTTGAAGATTTTGTGTGTGTGTTGAAGATTTTGTGTGTGTTGAAGATTTTGTGTGTGTGTTGAAGATTTTGTGTGTGAAGATTTTGTGTGTGTGTTGAAGATTTTGTGTGTGTTGAAGATTTTGTGTGTGTGTTGAAGATTTTGTGTGTGTGTTGAAAATTTTGTGTGTGTTGAAAATTTTGTGTGTGTTGAAGATTTTGTGCGTGTGTTGAGGATTTTGTGTGTGAAGATTTTGCGTGTGTGTTGAAGATTTTGTGTGCGTTGAAGATTGTGTGTGTGTGTTGAAGATTTTGTGTGTGTGTTGAAGATTTTGTGTGTGTTGAAGATTTTGTGTGTGTTGAAGATTTTGTGTGTGTGTTGAAGATTTTGTGTGTGTGTTGAAGATTTTGTGTGTGTGTTGAAGATTTTGTGCGTGTGTTGAAGATTTTGTGCGTGTGTTGAATATTTTGTGCGTGTGTTGAATATTTTGTCTGTGTGTTGAATATTTTGTGCGTGTGTTGAAGATTTTGTGTGTGTGTTGAAGATTTTGTGCGTGTGTTGAAGATTTTGTGCGTGTGTTGAAGATTTTGTGCGTGTGTTGAAGATTTTGTGCGTGTGTTGAAGATTTTGTGCGTGTGTTGAAGATTTTGTGCGTGTGTTGAAGATTTTGTGTGTGTGTTGAAGATTTTGTGTGTGTTGAAGATTTTGTGCGTGTGTTGAGGATTTTGTGCGTGTGTTAAGGATTCTGTGCGTGTGTTGAAGATTTTGTGCGTGTGTTGAAGATTTTGTGCGTGTGTTGAGGATTTTGTGCGTGTGTTGAGGATTTTGTGTGTGTGTTGAGGATTTTGAGCGTGTGTTGAGGATTTTGTGCGTGTGTTGAAGATTTTGTGCGTGTGTTGAGGATTTTGTGCGTGTGTTGAGGATTTTGTGCGTGTGTTGAAGATTTTGTGCGTGTGTTGAAGATTTTGTGCGTGTGTTGAAGACTTTGTGTGTGTGTTGAAGATTTTGTTTGTGTGTTGAAGATTTTGTGCGTGTGTTGAAGATTTTGTTTGTGTGTTGAAGATTTTGTTTGTGTGTTGAAGATTTTGTGCGTGTGTTGAAGATTTTGTGTGTGAAAATTTTGTGTTGAAGATCTTGTGCGTGTGTTGAATATTTTGTGCGTGTGTTGAAGATTTTGTGCGTGTGTTGAAGATTTTGTGCGTGTGTTGAAGATTTTGTGCGTGTGTTGAAGACTTTGTTTGTGTGTTGAAGATTTTGTGCGTGCGTTGAAGATTTTGTGTGTGTGTTGAAGACTTTGTGCGTGTGTTGAAGACTTTGTGTGTGTGTTGAAGATTTTGTGTGTGTGTTGAAGATTTTGTGTGTGTGTTGAAGATTTTGTGTGTGTGTTGAAGATTTTGTGCGTGTGTTGAAGATTTTGTGCGTGTGTTGAAGATTTTGTGTGTGTGTTGAAGATTTTGTTTGTGTGTTGAAGATTTTGTGTGTGTTGAAGACTTTGTGTGTGTGTTAAAGATTTTGTGTGTGTTTAGAAGATTTTGTGTGTGTGTTGAAGACTTTGTGTGTGTGTTGAAGACTTTGTTTGTGTGTTGAAGATTTTGTGTGTGTTGAAGATTTTGTGTGTGAAGATTTGTGTGTGTTGAATATTTTGTGTGTGTTTTGAAGATTTTGTGTGTGTTGGAAGGGTATGTGTGTGTATTGGAAGGGTTTGTATGTGTATTGGAAAGGTTTGTGTGTTTGTTATGAATGTGTGTGTTATGAATGTTTGCGTGTGCTATGAATGTTTGTGTGTGTTATGAATGTTTGTGTGTGTTATGAATGTTTGTGAGCGTTGCCGAGGTTTATGGGCGTTGCCGAGGTTTGTGGGCGTTGCCGAGGTTTGTGGGCGTTGCTGATGTTTATGAAGGTTGAGGATATGGAGTTGGAGGATGTGGGGTCTGACGTAACAGTAGGTAAGATTACGGATAAAGGAATACGCAACGATGGCGAATTCGCTGCCTGGCGACCAGGAAAGAGGCGATACGAGCGTCAGGGATCAAGCCGGGCTGTAAAATGAGGAAGATACGGAGGGAGAATCGAGTTTTAATGAAGGACACGCAGAGTCTAGTCCGAGGTTAAACGAAAGAGATAGGGAAGGGAATTCGAGATAGAATAGAAAACGGACAGAAGGACGAAAGAGATATGGAGGGAACCTGAAGGTGAAGGGAGGGAGATAGGGAGGGAAATTCCAGGTTAAACGAGAAGTGTGGAGGAATATTCGGGACGAAATGAAAAGGCGCCGAGATGATGAGATGGCAGAGGAACTCGGAGAGCAAATGGAAACGTAAAGGGAAGAAAGGCAAAGGGGCGGAGGGAGACTTTGTATCAGCCTGTCACAGGGTACTGTGGACAGACCCCATCTCGCAGGGGAACTATAGAGGAAATCCCCAGGGGGAAGACTAAGGCCGAGAGTAGTTCTCTGTTGCCTCGTAGACATGTCCAGCTTTCACCCAGACATACTAACGAAAATCTAGGTGGATATACTGGGTGTGATTGCGGTAGGAAGGTATTGGACTGTGTGTGTGTGTGTGTGTGTGTGTGCGTGTGTGTGTGTGTGTGTGTGTGTGTGTGTGTGTGTGTGTGCGTGCTTGTGTGCGTGCGTGCATGTATTTACCTAGTTGTGTTTTACGTGAAGGGAAGCTACGCTCGTGGTGTCCCGCCTTTGTATCTCGCAGTGTCTAGTTTGCTCTTAAATTCATGAATGTTTTTTGCACAATATTATTTCGTCCAGTTTGTTCCAAGTGTCCACCACTCTATGTGGAAAACTTTTCTTCTTCAGATCTCTTCTATAACTGTTTTTTGAGTTTCTTTCCATGTCCTCTTGTGTTTTCCTTTTCCCAGTTTAACAAGTGTGTGTGTGTGTGTGTTTGCGCGCGCGTGCGTTTGTTTTGTATGAAAAAATGTAATCATGCGTAGTATACGATGAAATTTTACTATTAGCACCTGTTTATTGATCTATTTGTTTGATTATTTCTTTATTTCCTTGTTTATTTATCTTTATTTACTTGTTTATCTATCTACTGTCTTCTGCATGCGAATTCTGGTCACTTCCACATGAAGCGAGAGTTCTCCCTGTGCTACTCTGTGCTTCAGAGGAGAAAATGTTAAAAAAAAATGTACAAGAAAGATGGAGGAGATATGAAGAATGAAGGGATGTTGTGACGTGATAACTGGAGAGGACGCGGAGGCGGAGAAGGAAGGAATGTTGGGGGGGGGGAAGAGGAGCTCAGCACTGAAATTAGAAAATGGGATTTAGGTCTTAAAGTCAGAAGGAATGAACGAGGAAAAATGAGGGAAGGACAGAAGAGTCCGATACGTTTGGGGGAATTTATAGACACTTCGACATACGATCAAATCCTCCTTGGAAGAGCCCAGTAATCCCTTACTAGGTGAGCTCAGCGTTTAAGTATCGCTACTTGTTCATTATAGAAGTTCTCTTTCGACTGAAGTACGTCATCTATCATCATCATGAAATAGGATCTTCAAGTACAACACGCGGACTAGCGGCTTATTCGTGAATCTTCACTCTCTGGGGTCCATTCCCAGCTGAATGAGATCGTCTGGTGCCGGCTAGAATAAAGTATCTGAAGTGCGACACAAACACCCGTGTCTTCAGCAAGAAAGATAAAATGAATTTGTAAATCCCTTGAGCTACTCATTGACGTACTTGATGATTTTTATGACGACCGACGTCGTTTTGGAGGGTTCTCGCTTGGCGAGAAAAGAATTGGGATCTCTCAAGAGGATATCATCAAGTCTCTATCTCAACTAAGGCCAGCATATCGTCATTACTAGGGCCACATAGTCCTTGGTACTCAACTTCTTCATCCCAGTGACTTTTTTGTTTTTGTTTTGTTTTTCAAGATAGAGGGGGAGGCAGAGAAAGAAGTGGAAATATAGAAAGAGGGGTGAAAAGAGAGAGAGGGGAGAAAGATAGAGAGAGAGAGAGAGGAGAGGAGAGAAGAGAGAAAGAGAGGAGGGAGAGAAAGAGAGGGTGAGGGAGAGAAAGAAGTGGAAATATAGAAAGAGGGTGAAAGAAAGGAGAGAGAGAGAGAGAGAGAGAGAGAGAGAGAGAGAGAGAGAGAGAGAGAGAGAGAGAGAGAGAGAGAGAGAGAGAGAGAGAGAGAGAGAGAGAGAGAGAGAGAGAGAGAGAGGTGGAAGCGAGAGAGACTAAGACTAGGACAGGACCCCGAATCTGTTCCAACGGCTGAATAAAATCGTGAATAAATTCGCCAGAAGAAAGAATGAAGTGCGTCTCCATGTTGAAGGTGCCTGAAATCTCGTAAATCATCAAGTTCTCGGCAGAGCAAGAGACCACGAGCTCTTCGCTAAGAAGGAGAGCACATAACGTCCGACCTTTGGTTGTAAAGCTAATTAGCTTAGTTACGGGGACGTGTGTGATCTGGAATTTGAGGCGAAGAGGAATGCGGCGAGGAGGAGGAGGAGGAGGAAGGGGGGAAGGAGGAGGAGGAGGAGGAAAAAGAGAAGGAAGAGAAAGAGGAAAGGGAGGGGAAGGAAGAGAAAGAGGAAAGGGAGGGGAAGGAAGAGAAAGAGGAAAGGGAGGAGAAGGAAGAGGAGGAGGAAAGGGAGGAGAAGGAAGAGGAGGAGGAAAGGGAGAAGGAAAAGGAGGAGGAAAGGGAGGAGAAGGAAGAGGAGGAGGAGGAGGAAGGCGAGAAGGTGGGGAGGGAGAGATGGAAGAAGATGGAAAGATGGAAAGAATGATTTCACGTCACTGATGACCAGCGCTTCTATACTTAGGGAGAGTATCGCGATGTATATGTATACTCTCACACACTGAAAATCTAACCTGGACGTTGTGCAAGAACAAGGGTCACCTAACAACTGAATTGTTCGCATGTTGTTAGCCAGAACAAAATATGTCACGGCTTGAAGAAGCTATCGGGATATTTTTAACCCCCATTTCCTGAGGTAGTTCTTAATCGAAAAGAATCGGAGGGAGAAGAGTAATAGATAGATAAGCACTGATCGGTTCAAAGTGTACTCTGGAAGATAGGTTTGACTATTTTGACAGAAGTGGTATTTGACAACAAAGGAAACAAGATTCTTGTTCTCAACGAAAAACAAAACAAAACAAAAACAAATATTTCTTTTCGTAAACAAGAATGTAAAATGCCGTGTTCTTCCTAGAACTCGCAACCTGAAATCCGTTTAAACACCAAGACACATAATCAGCATCGAATAACCTGATTTTCCAACGGCCCAGTGCCAAAGAAGACTTTCACCCAGGAGGGAAGGAATGGGAGGTGAGATGGAAGGAAGATCAAAGAGCCTGGGTGAAGGTACAGTAGATGGGGAGGATAGGGTGTGTGTGCTGGTGGTAATGACGCTATGGTGTGTGTGCCTGTGTGTGTGTGTGTGCGTGTGTGTGTGTGTGTGTGTGTGTGTGTGTGTGTGTGTGTGTGTGTGTGTGTGTGTGTGTGTGCGTGCATGTGTGTGTGTGTGCGTGCATGCGTGTGTGTGTGTGTGTGTGTGTGTTTTTGTGTGCGTGCGCGCGCGCGCGTGTGTGTGCGCTTGCGTGTGTGTAGGGGTGGGCGTAAATGGGGGGTTGATAAAATGACTGGAAATGGGGATCAGAGTGTTGGGAGGTGAAGAAAGTGGGGGAGGGAGCTAGAGTAGGAGATAAGAGCAGTAGATGGTAGTTTCGTACTCCCCCCTTCACTTTCTACTTCCCCCAGTGTCTTTATTACGAACGATTTGTCACTCACAATTCTAGCCAGCAGGCCCTGTGCCTCCAATCATCCAACTTAATCAAGTTCTAGACTTTTAGTTCCACTTAGTATAGGATATAGCACTTCACATTTGTCTTTTTAGTATTGTCTTGTGTATAGGTGGGAATTAAACTGTGGAGCTTTTTTCCTTGATTTTCTTCACGGTTTTTTCTACAACGTGATTCTCTTAGGCACACTAAGGGACTCCCTCGAGACCACGCATTTTAGGTCCTAGGTAAGTTTTGAGTGACGAAATTTCTTTACTCCAATGATCTTTAACTTTATATTTAAAATCCTCCCTAAGGGGCGTGATCTTACAATCATGAACCAATTGAATTTTCTCCACCCTTTCTCCAATCAGAATCATTGTTACAAGTCTATATCCAATATTGTTTACTTAAGCAATCTCGAATCACTGTATGACTTAGTTTACAAGTCAGCAAAGCATGTACACGTTATAAATGGGTATCGGCCTTCTGATAATTTTTATAACTCAAAGCAGAGAGCGAACTTATGGAATCCCTCGCTTATGAACTGCGCTGTTTACAAAACACCTGACCCATAAAAATGCAGCTCTCACCATCTACCCCACTTTCTACCCACTTCTCTACCAGCCTCTTACAGGTAGGAAAGATAGAAATAAGAACTGCCAGTAGGAGAAAGAGAGAGAGAGAGAGAGAGAGAGAGAGAGAGAGAGAGAGAGAGAGAGAGAGAGAGAGAGAGAGAGAGAGAGAGAGAGATAGGAAGAGAAAGAGATATGAAGAGAAAGAGAGGCGAAGAGAGAGGAGAAGAGAGAGAGATGAGAAGAGAGAGGAAGAGAGGAGAAGAGAGATGAGAAGAGAGAGAGGAAGAGAGATGAGAAGAGAGAGAGAGAGGAGAAGAGAGAGAGGAAAAGAGAGAGAAGGCAGGGGGAGGGAGAGTGAGTGAAAGGGAAGGCGGAGGGAAGGAGAGGAAGAGAGATGAGAAGAGAGAGAGAGAGGAGAAGAGAGAGAAGGCAGGGGGAGGGAGAGTGAGTGAAAGGGAAGGCGGAGGGAAGGAGAGGGAGGAGTGGTAGAGCACGGACGAGAAAAGGGAAAGAAGAGCGACCAGGAGGGGCCATCAAAGAGCGTTTGGGAGTATCGGAGTGGGCTAGGGTAGGGTCGAGGATTACATTAAGGAGATACTTCAAACGCGCTGGAAGGGTGGAGGGTGAGAGAAGGGAGAGGTAAGGAAGAGGAAAGGGACGGAAAAGAGGAGAGAAAGTGGAAGAGAAGGAGGGAAATGGGAATGGTAAAGGGAGGAAGAGGGAAAAGGGAAGGAGAGAGAGGAGAATGGAAACGGGATGGAGGGAAAGGGGAAGAGGAAGGGAAGAAAGCGGACGCTGGAAAGGGAAGTACAATGGCTCAGGGAATGGATAAAGGAAGAACGTTGCTAAGCAACAGCCGGAAGAGTCTGTGGTAGTACAGCTGAGACTTCCGAGTCTTTGCTGGTTCGCAGGAAATGACTCCCCGCGAAGGTGGGGATGAAGGTCCTTATCAATTAGCAGACCGGTAGGGCGGGCGTGGGGAGGTGCCCGCAAGAGAGGAAGGTGGTGAAGGAGTAGGTGAGGAATTGAGGTGAATTAGTGAGGAATTGAGGTGAGGTAATGAGGTTGTTAGGGGTGAGGCGGTAAGGAGGTAACTATGTGAGAATGTGGAGTGAGAAGAAGGGAGGGATTGAGTAAAGGAGCAGAGAAGGAAAATGGAGGTAATGTAAGTGTAGGTGAGGAATTGAGGTAAATTAGTGAGGAGGTTAGGTGAAGTGGTGAGGTGGCGAGGAGGTGCCTAGGTGAGAATTTGGACAGGAAAGGAGAGGGGGATTGAGTAAAGGAGCAAGACCTGCACGAGGAAGGAGCGAGGAAGGGAAGTAGGAAGTGAGGGAGATAGTCAGGCTGAGGTAAAGGAGTGAGGAATTAAGGGAAGAAACGTAAGGGAAACGAGGAGTTGGGAGAAATAAGGAGAGTGGTGCAGGAGAAGGAAGAGGAGGAGGACTAGAGGAGGAGAAGGACTAGAGGAGGAGGAGAAGGACTAGAGGAGGAGGAGAAGGACTAGAGGAGGAGGAGAAGGACTAGAGGAGGAGGAGAAGGACTAGAGGAGGAGGAGAAGGACTAGAGGAGGAGAAGGACTAGAGGAGGAGAAGGACTAGAGGAGGAGGAGAAGGACTAGAGGAGGAGGAGAAGGACTAGAGGAGGAGGAGAAGGACTAGAGGAGGAGGAGAAGGACTAGAGGAGGAGGAGAAGGACTAGAGGAGGAGGAGAAGGACTAGAGGAGGAGGAGAAGGACTAGAGGAGGAGGAGAAGGACTAGAGGAGGAGGAGAAGGACTAGAGGAGGAGGAGAAGGACTAGAGGAGGAGGAGAAGGACTAGAGGAGGAGGAGAAGGACTAGAGGAGGAGAAGGACTAGAGGAGGAGAAGGACTAAATGAGGAGAAGGACTAGAGGAGGAGAAGGAAGAGGTAAGGAGAGAATGGAATGGATTTGGTTCTTATCGACAGACTCCTCTTCCGTAATGGGCTGAACTCGACAGAGAAAATGGGAAGGACAAGGAACAATGAAGACAAACAAGGAAAAGGCCCTCGACCAAGTATGGACACTTGGTTTTGGGTGTTGATGGACTTGGTGTTTACTTATGTTTCTCATTCTCGTGTTTATTTTTTTTCTTCTAATTCTTGTCTCTGACTTTATCTTCTTTTTATTTCTTGTCTATCTGGGAAATGATTCTCTTTCAATTCTTCCACTGTAATACATTAGTATCTGTTATCTTTCTTATCAGCGTTTGTTTATTCTTGATTACCTTTGTGACAGTTTTTCACATTTTTTCTTTTTACTTCTACCTTGATATTTAAAAAAAAAAATTCCTGTTTCATTCATCACATCTGCTCCAGTGTGATCTCTTATATTTCTTGTTTCTTCAATCTTCAAACACCGTCTTTTAGCTTGTCATAATCATCTTTCAGCTTTTTAAATTCTCTTTAGATTTTTCTTTTGTTGTGATATCCTTTAATTGGCAATATAAATCCGTCTTTGCCTTTTGGTTCGTTATTTGTGAAGTAAATAATTATTTTTACTCCATTTCATGTCTAAACTTTCTTGCAGTATTAACTAATTCATTTTTTTTTTGGTCACTGTTGTTTAAGAC
>NC_134783.1:46922520-46942520 GCF_046742065.1 Oratosquilla oratoria | reverse complement strand
TCTCTGCACGCCACAAAAATGTGGCTCGTTCACAAACTTCTGTAAGAACACGAGTATTTGATCTGCCACGAAAAAGTGTCTTGTTTGTGAGATTGCACAGTAACACGTGTATTTAATTTGTCGCCACGAAAAGATGGCCGTGCTCGGTGGAACTAAAAGTCGTTCGACATTTTCTTCGTGCAAAGGGCAGGTACAGGTGGATTTCTGTTGGAGAGGGGGCACGACTTCTGTGTGTGAAAGTCTTTTTTTTTTTTTAATTGACAGAGGTTCTTTGTCCAAAGGAATAAGTGAAAGAGGAGGACGTGGTGTAAAAATAAATAATAATAAAAAATGGTAATAAAAGAAGTGAATAGGAGGGAGAAGTAAAAAGGAAGAGGAGAAAGCAGGAGGGGAAAAAAGGAGGAGGAGGAAGAGAAGGAGGAAGAGAAAGTAGGAGGAGGAAGTAGGAGGATGAAGAGAAAGTAGGAGGAGGAGGAAGTGGAGGAAGTAGGAGGAGGAGATGGAAGTAGGAAGAAATGGAAGTAGGAAGGGATGGAAGCAGGAAGAGATGGAAGTAGGAAGAGATGGAAGCAGGAAGAGATGGAAGTAGGAAGAGATGGAAGTAGGAAGAGGTGGAAGTAGGAAGAGATGGAAGTAGGAAGAGATGGAAGTAGGAAGAGATGGAAGTAGGAAGAGATGGAAGTAGGAAGAGATGGAAGTAGGAAGAGATGGAAGTAGGAGGAGATGGAAGTAGGAGGAGATGGAAGTAGGAGGAGATGGAAGTAGGAGGAGAACGAAGTAGGAGGAGAACGAAGTAGGAGGAGAACGAAGTAGGAGGAGAACGAAGTAGGAGGAGAACGAAGTAGGAGGAGAACGAAGTAGGAGGAGAACGAAGTAGTAGTAGTAGTAGGAGGAGGAGGAGGAAAAAGAGGAAAAGGAGGAAAAGGAGGAAAAGGAGGAAGAGGAGGAAAAGGAGGAGAAAGTAAGAGGAAGGGTAAGGAATCGTGGAGGTAAGAGAAGGTGGACGTGATGAAAAGCATCAGCGTCAGCAGTAGCTACTCTAAGCGTTGTCAGCCTCGAGAGAACGAGTTTGAATTGATCCTCCTAAACTTGATCAGAGGAGCTCAAAGTTAGGACGAGGAAGCAAGTTAGCGTGAGATAAAAAAGAAGAAGAAATAATAATAATAATAAAAACAAAAAACAAAGGGAGTGTAGAATTGAACGTAAATGAAGACACACACACACACACACACACACACACACACACACACACACACACACACACACACACACACACACAGAGAGAGAGAGAGAGAGAGAGAGAGAGAGAGAGAGAGAGAGAGAGAGAGAGAGAGAGAGAGAGAGAGAGAGAGAGAGAGAGAGAGAGAGAGAGAGAGAGAGAGAGAGAGAGAGAGAGAGGTGTTATAAAATGAGAGGTGGGGAAAGAGAAAGGGAAAGAGAGCGAGGAGAAAGAGAGAGCGCAGACGAAGATGATGATGAATTCAGGTCAGATAAAGAGAACGCTGAATCAGCACGACCATACGCTTATATAATGACTTTCGTATCAAAGTAACGTGTAGTCTACATACCAACGCGTAAATCTAGTAGTTCATAAATGTTTACCAGAATAAAACGAGTCCAGATGCGTTATTAGTGAATGAGGTAAATTTCCAACAAAGGGAATGTATATGTAGTGTAGTTTGAAGTTCCAGAATTTTAGATAAACGCGTAAAGAACTGTCGTAGTTTCTGTGAATTAGTATTTTTGTTTTCTTACCTAAAGGTCTCAAATTGGTTTCTGTTATTGTAACCCATTCTAAACATAATATTTTTTTGTTACGATTACCTCCAAACTATCTTGTTTAATTGATTTAATTAATTTAAACTTGTGGTGTAATGACTAAAAAAAAAGAACTTCGAAAATACATATTCCCATCACTCACAAAAAAAAAAAAAAAATTGGTATTAGTATTAGTATCTATTAGTACCTATTACTGGCATCCACGTCTATTAATGTTTTCAGTATTAGGGTTATGACATCGTACATTTTTATTCGTCAAGATATCGAATCTTACAATGAAAAAGTCTTTTAGACACCAATCTGGAATCCTCTTATCACGCCATCCTAAGATTAAACAAGTTTAAGATAATTTCACGTTAACAATATCTCCTTTATACGTCGTTGGGTTGAATTGGCCTGAATACTCATGCGAGGACTTAAAAAAGTTGAGAATAAGACGTTATCAAGGGGGAAGATACGTACGTATACTTGCTTAGATTGGAAAATCAGCGAGTCGGAATCCAGGACGAAAAATCATGATTGTGTTCAAAGATAATGTAGCGCGCGTGGAGAAAACGGGAAGAGGATGAATTGATCATGCCTTTCGAGTGAGAAATGGGAATAGATAAGAAGACAAGGAAAGCTTTTAGCTGTAACGAGGATATACCAATTCACGTAATTGAAACCTTAATTTAACGCTAATAGATACTTATTCTTGGAAAAAGAACATTACGTCCACTCAGTACAGGTTACGAAAGATCCAGAGGAGGGAGTGTGAATTGAATTCATAAAATCCAACGAAAATGGAGAGGATTATGGGGAGTGAAAAAAAAAAGACGAAAGAGGTTAGGAGAATGAGGGACATTCCTTGGTAATGGACAGAGGATTTTGTTGGCTGTGCAAGAGACTATCCCACTTATCCTCTGAGGATGAGAAAGAGGAAAGTAAGGACAAGAAAGAAACGAGAGTAAAGAGAGGTGGGGGGAAGGTGAGACAAAAGACTTGAAGCTGAAAGTTTACGATGAAGGAAGAGGAAGAGGGGAAGGAACAAGAGGAAACGAGAGTAAAGAGAGGTAGGGGAAGGTGAGGTAAAAGACTTGGAGGAGGACGTTTATGACGAAAGAGGACGAAAAGGAAAAAAAGAGTAAGTAGAGCAGGGGGAGGAGAGAGAAAATATTTGGATCCTGAAGTTTATGACGGAAAAGGAGGAATACGAAAAAAAATGAAAGACAAAAACAACGGAATGATATAAAGTGGACAAAAGAAATAGATGGTATTTTTTTGGGGGGGAGGGGGCTAAAATTCCACAGAAGTGGAATAAGACACATGAAGAAGAACAAAACCAAGTATACTTCAGGTTGAACGAGTTAATCAAGGTTTTTAGTTCCCTATTGTGCATTCAGGGTTGAATATTTCAAGTAAGCTTGTATGCTGGAGATTAAAGAAATATTTTTGAAGTGGCACACTGAGGTAAAGGGGGCAAAGGGACGCAGAGAATAAAGTAAATGAAGGAAATGGAAACCTCTAAGAAATGAGATTAGAGGAAAGAGAATGGAGATAAATTCGTAATGGAGAAACTAAAGAAAGAGGAGTGAGAAAAGGAGGAGAAAGAAGAGGAAGAGAAGATTGTGGAAGGAAGGAAAGAAGAAGAGTAGAAAGAACAGAAGAAGAGGAAGAAGGGGTAAAAGAAAAGACGAGTGATAATAAAAATAATATATATATAATAATAAGAGATAAATAGAGTCGAGGTGAGTTTAGATATGGCTTCGGGACTCGCCTTTTCAAGCCAAGGAGTATATGTAATTATATATATATATATATATATATATATATATATATATATATATTATATATATATTAAACGGGTGATTTTGTTCAGCAGAGACAGACACTGGTGTGACTTGAGCCTTAGACAAAAGTAATCGCTTGGCGTTAGCTAGAACAAAACCAGTGAAGGCTATCACATTTCTTAAAAAAAAAAAAAAAAAAGGAACGAGACAGAGAACGCATTGATAGAAGGATGAGATAGAAAGGTGATGGAGGAGAGTATTTATCTTCAAGAGACGAGGGGAGAGAAGAGGAGAGGAGAAGAGAGAGAAGAGAGTAGAGTAGAGGAGAGCAGATGAGAGGGGAGGAGAGAAGGGGGAGTAGAAAGGAGAGAGGAAGGGAGAGGGGGAGAAGAGAAGGGGGAGTAGAAAGGAGAGAGGAGGGGAGATGGGAGGAGAGAGGAGGCGAGGCGAGGGGAGAGGAGAGAGGGGAGGGGAAAGGAGAGAGGAGGGGAGATGGGAGGAGAGAGGAGGCGAGGCGAGGGGAGAGGAGAGAGGGGGGAGGGGAGAGGTGAGAGGAGGGGAATGGAGAAGGGAGGGGGGAGAGAGGAAGGAGAGGAGAGAAAGGAGGGGAGGAGAGGATGTCAGGGTAGAGGAGAGGAGAGAGGAGAGGACATGAGGACGGGAGAGGAGGACAGGAGGACAGGGAAGAGGAAAGAAGAGGAGGGAAATGGAAAGAGGAGGGAGGGGAGAGGTTGAGAGAGGGGAGGGGAGAGGAGAGTAGAGGAGGAGAGGGGAGAGAAAGGGAAAGAAAACTGGGTAGAGGAGAAGAGGGGAGATTAGAGAGTAGAGGAGAAAGCACGAGAATGGACAAATGAACACCGGAGAGTCGCCGACGAGAGCTGAGGCTTTGGTGTGGGCGAGGCAGGAGATGGCGTAGGGTAAAAAGTGTTCGAGAAATTCTCATTTGGACAAGGTCGTCCTTCCTGACGCCGACCATCTGTCGTGTTTTACGACTTTGAGCCATAGGCACTTCGTGGCATAGGGTGGCACCCTTCCATACAAATGTCCTCACATTCACTCCTTTTTCCACCCTGCTTTGCTGTGGGCAATGAATATTACTACATAGTTGTTACATGTGTGCATGCATGCATTGATGCCTATATATGTATGTATGTTTACATGTATGTGTTTGTGTATGTGTATGGGGCGTACTACAACTGTCACAATTTCCACGCATGTGCAGTAAGGGTGCCGCCAATTACCACAGAAATGAACTGCTGAATGGGAAATTACTTTTCCTTTTACGGACATAGGTCGGATACTTTTTGAACGGACCTTTGTGTGTATGTATGTATGTACACACACACACACACACACACACACACACAAACACACACACACACACACACACACACACACACACACACACACACACACACACACACATATATATATATATATATATATATATATATATATATATATATATATATATATATATATATATATATATATATATATATAATACACACACACACGCGCGCGCAGGCAAAAATTTGATGAATTGACAACATGGGGATTGGATAGAAGGGTGAGGGAATTGAATCTGGTGATAAAATGATGGAAAGGCAGAAGGTTGAAAAGGCAATTAAAGTGCTCAAAATAGGAATCGTCAGTAGTGAATTGAATAACGTCAGATATGTTGAACAAAGGAGAGTGCATGACTAATTGGTTTACAAAAATAGTTGAGAGGTGTTGAAGAGGAGTGTATCTGGGAGACTGGAAGAGAGTGTACGTATGAATAAAGAATAAAGTTAAAGAAGGAATAAAGACAGAGAAATATAAATAGAAATTTTTTTTTTACAACAACTTGAACAATTTTTAGCATTCGACCTAGGTATGGACCAGAAGATCTCCTGTCGTTATGTTCATCCTTTGTAATCCTTTGTAGGTCTGTGAGGAATACTTATACTGTTTAAGGAAAGTTTTGGGAAACTGATAATTAAAACGTTTTAGGAAAACGTTGTGGAAAGTGGTTCTAGGAGTGGGAAGTGAGAAACCCCTGGTAAGGGAAGTCATATCAGATGCGACATGCCACTGTTTGTTTAGGCCGAAGTTTAGGTCGCCTCCCCGCCTGGCCAGGGCTGTCGAGGACCAACGCAAGAATGAAGCATCTGATCTCGTAAATCGAACTCGGGAGCACCTGCTCACGAGTTTGACACTGTATCCAATGGGCTATCGCGTGGCCCAAGTATTCATATTGAGACAAATTACATTGCAGTTAAAAGAATAATAAAGAATTTTGAGATATGGACTAAAAAAGAAAGAATATGTATGGAGGACCATTATGGAGACTTCTGGAGATGTATAGGGAAAGAGGCAAGTTATTTTGAGTAGTAGAGATGATTTAAGAGTTAAATGGTGCGTGCATGAATCTGGCAGGGGTAAGAATACAACGTGGGTGTAGAATGTCATATGCGCTTTGCATATACATTGGAGATTATGAAATTTTTAAATATATACGAAACTAAAGGCATGTGTGTTTGCGGAATGGAATTGTTCATAAAAAACTAATTTCTTTAGTGTTTCCATAGGGAATGATAGAAACTAATCGTTCAGTACACTGAATGATAGAAAATAGTTGTTCTTGTTTGTAGAAGGTGAAGTACTAAATTGAGAGTTAAAGGAACTAATATGTACACGATAATTCACGAGAAAGCTGAGAATAAATTTCAGCAATAGGTATCGAGGATGATGGAGAGAAAGGAAGGATTAAGATGAATTGATGTCTGTAATTTGCGTTTTTTTTTTTTTTTTTTTTTTTTTTTTTAGTTCGGGAATAAAAAGAAGTAACTGATGTGTCCGAAATGGATGAGTGTGATATTAAAGCTATTTTTATATTTAATTAAATTTGGTTACGGAAGACGAGATTGCAAAAATTAAGAATGTTTCATGAAGTCAAGCTTGACGATGCATAGAATCGTGTGTCCACAGGACATCCTATAAATTCATCACATCTGGGCTCCTTGTTTGCACCTTGACGGTAAAGCTCGTTTCACGACTTCCATATAATGTCTCTTTCGACCTTACGATCTTCCATCAAACTTGGATTGCTATTTTGAACGATGGCCTTTGAATTTTTCTTGCCTTCTGGGTTTTATCCAAGTTGTTGCCAAACTGCATATGATTTTTGGTAAGCGTGACGTCACGGCAAGAGCTTCAGACTCCATGCCAAAACTGAAATACAGGAGGATTGAAATGTATGTATATATAAATGAGGAAACTTTCTTAGGGAAAATATAATATCAAGGTAAGCGTATGTATAGAATATTGGAAATTCTATGCAACATATTTTCGTAACCAAAACATGTTTAGTGGTATGATAAGATTGAAGTTATTTATAACGATACAGCTTCCTGTAACGAATTTATATATATATATATATATATATATATATATATATATATATATATATATATATATATATATATATATATATATATATATATATATACATTTTAATATATATATATAATATATATATTATTCAAAACGCTATCGGACCAATACGTCATCCTGTTGGATGCGAATATCAGGAAAAGACCGCGTCTATCAAATTAAAAGGAACATATTTTGATAGTCCTGTATTTTGTTTGTTTAGTGAAACACCATATCAGAACAGTGACTATAACTCTTCTTGGAGATATGGGAAACATAGGGTGGGGTTATGAGACTCAACCTTTGGATAATTGAAAATCAACGTTAGATTATTAACTAACTTTTATGCTGAAGGTTTTCTTTCCTGTTGAGTTCTAGGCTATGCATATGTAAAACAAGACAAAGCTATTGGTATACTTTGTAGTCTGACTGGTATCTAATATGATTAATGGTAATAAATTCGAGAGTATGACAGAGAGGGTCATATTAGGTAGGCTATTATGGGCTTAGAATCTTAAATAGGTTAGAGAACCTTTATGTTATGGGATGGCTAACACGCCATACACAAATACCCCATTTCTCATAAATTTCAAGGGTGTCCTAGATTATCCTGCTTGGGTCCCCCCCTCCCCCCCAAAAAAAAAAAAAAAAAAAAGATGAAGCCGTCAATGGCACGGTCCACATGGGGCTAAAAGTGGCGCCGCATTATCGAAGGCAGCTATCACAGGCTGCAAGAGACGCGAGGCTTGCAAAGCGCCCCAGACCCGAAGCTTCTTGATTGGTGTAATCTACTCGAGCACGCCATGAGATCATCGTCGGGCTTCTTCATCCCTTCCATTTTTCACCGGCTCTCGACTCGTCCAGCTCCCTCTCGTCTCGCGGAAGAGTCTCCTTAGCTCCACTTCTTCGTCTCTTCTCGAGGATGGCCTTTCCTCCTCCTCCTCCTCCTCCTCCTCCTCCTCCTCCTCAACCGCGTCCGAAGCCTCTCCTTCAACTTTACTTCCAAGCCACCCATCAACAGTCGGTAGTTTGGACGCAGAAATGGATTTTGGTTTGGTTTCGGAAATTGATCTGAGGATCTTGCCTTTCTTTAGGGTCTTCTTCATGAAATTTGTTTTAGATCGTACTAGACTATTCTGGCTATTCGCAGGAAGGTGCCCGACCCCCAAATACATTCTCAAGTGGTTAGTCTCTCAATCCTTTCACCTAATAAAAAAAAATCTTTGTCGTCAGGCAAGCGACATGTTATTCATGTTTAAAAGGGAGCCTCAGAAATAGAGATACTGAAAGTAGATTACAACCCTATTTTGTTTGGTTAAATACTTATGTATGTGTAAATGCTCTAGCTGAGACCAGACTATCTTATTCAGCGACGGGCAAACACTGTAATGGAGGGATTTAACGTGTATCGATTAAGCCCTGGAATAAATTACTTTATCAAAATTGTTTGGGGGGAAAAACGCTAACGTTTCAATGTGATGGGTGATGGCCGTTGAACTGAATATATTAATGTATTATGTATAATGAAAAATATTTTCTTTACCTTTATTATTCATATATGCATTTTTCATTGCAGCCTGGGCAGTATATTTTATGTCCATGTGTAAATATTCCCATTCCATGAAAAAGTCGCGACATAGATGTAATG
The DNA here is from genome assembly GCF_046742065.1 of Oratosquilla oratoria. Taxonomy (NCBI): domain Eukaryota; kingdom Metazoa; phylum Arthropoda; class Malacostraca; order Stomatopoda; family Squillidae; genus Oratosquilla; species Oratosquilla oratoria. The sequence continues at coordinate 46,933,907 of NC_134783.1, read as the reverse complement.
GTTTGGTGTCGGCTTGAACTTTGAAATAAATGTATACACACACATCATGAACACATTGTAGATATTTACAATATTCAGTAATAGTACAGGGTTTAGGATGGAAGAACAAATAATGTGGAACCTTTCTTCATATCAATGCAGCTCAGAAAGAGAGAAAGGGGAGGGGAGAGGAGAGTAGTATATCATATCAGTTTTTCATACTAGACCATAAATTTTTACATCTGTTTAGAAAACGTGTAGAATATTAATGTATAACAGCGTAGAAACGTCTGGGAAGTTGAGGAACTGTTTAATTTCGAATGGTGTACCCGGGTGTTGTGTAGTTACTGATCGAACTGCCACCCAAAGGATACTTGGTAGATATATCGCTATATTGTTATTCGTAGTAAAAAGCATTGGCATAACTTTACTATAAGGATAGAAGCGCTTGTAAACTACCGCCCACAACAACAACAACAACCGTATTGAAAAGCTAGGCGATGTGTGATAATGTTACTGTGGTTGTGTATAAATGTAGTATAACCCAAGGTTTTGTCCATACAGTTTGCCCAACACGTGTTGCACATGATTCAATGTAACACACAGACTTTGCTTTTATTGCCCAGTGAAAATGTTTGACAGTCACCGAGGGAAAATGATACATGCGCTGGAAAGAAATATATGTATAGCAGATGCAACTCGTAAATTGTTGAACAGTTCATAAGTTTTTCGTGTCTCGCACGTGCTGTCTTCGTTTCTGTTAACATCGTAAAGGAAAAAATGGGAGTCTCTTGCTTTTCCTTCCGTCAACGAGAATATTATTGACAGATGCCTTTTCATTTACGTGTGTGTTTGAAGACGTTCAAATAGCGCATGTGAACAAAATACACCGGCAGAACTTGAGACACGATGATATTGGACCCGTTACTCGATGAAGCTACGGGCCGTATTGTAAAACATCCCTTACCACGCTTCCGTCACGATGTATTATTCAAAACATGTCTCTTCTCTGCATTCTTGAAAAAAAAAAAACGAGGAAGGGTGAGAGTGGAAGAGGTCGTATACGAAGGCTTGGAATTCATTTCACGGGAGGCGGATGGAATTGGACACCGTGAAACACGGCGGACGAATCCCGTAGACTCTCAACAATAGTCGTGCCAAGTCGCGCGCGGTCCACGCTGCGATGTCGGCCGGAGCTGTTCTCAGTGGTAATGACAGCCGGGGTTTGGGTGAGGGTGACGGGGTGGGGGGAGAGTGAAATGAACGGAAGGCATATTGGAGTTATTCAAGGCTTAAGTGAAAAAATGACTGTAGTTTTTTGAATATATTCCTCCTCTCATTTACAATCTGCGTAGATGCCTTAATCACGGCCCAAATAGTAGCTTGATGAACTGGTTTCTGATTTGTGTGTTGTTGTAAGCTTACATTTCCACAAATCATCCCTCATATTTAGTTCAATTATTCCAATTTGTTCTCGGTAGTAATGTCATTGTGTATAGAGAATAAGTCTTTGGTTGAAATCTGATTAATTGGAAATTGAATTCAGAAATATTTCCTTATTCTTAAGGAATGGCCAAGTTAATACCAGGATGAAGTGTCGTAGCATTATTTGTATATGTATGTATGTATGTATACACACACACACATACACACACACACACACACACACACACACACACACACACACACACACACACACACACACACACACACACACACACACACACACACACACACACACACACACACACACACACACACACACACACACACGTGTATGTCTGTTGCATTGTACTAATGCCTAATGTACAGTAGTTATTAGTGCATTTATGAATTTATATATCATCAATATATTTATAAATTCATTACTGTATTGCAAAGCTTACCTAATGAGAAAGCAGTTGTCATTGTATGCATGTGGCACAAATATTTTTCTGTGGTTGTTCTGCAACCAAATAAAATAAAAAATGATTCCGTACACGTTTGTCTGGTACATTGTTACCACAAAAGGTAGCGCTCAGAATTAGTTTATATATCAGGCTCGTTTGCTTTTATACTTTCCCAAATTCAGTTTAGTTCAATACCAGTGTAACTTATATTCCAACAGAAATGCAAACAAATGTACGCATGCGGTCGTAGACGCATACACTCACAAACGTGTATGCACACAAGTGTGGACGCGTACACACAAGTGCATATGCACACGTAACCACGTACACACACATACAAGCACGTACACATACACCCAAGAACGCGCGCACACACGCAAGCACGTACACACACACGCAAGTACAAATGCACGCAAACCTGCACGCACGAACGCACAAGCTTGTACACACACAAGCACAAACACACACGCAATCATGTACACACGCAAACAAGCACACACAAGCGCAAACAGGTACATACAAACGTAAGCACGTACACACACATACACGCGCATTAACATACAGGCCATGCACGCACACACGCGGAAGTACGTACACACACGCAAGCACGTACAAACACAAGCACATACATGTAAGCACGTACACATACGTGAAAGTACGTACATACACGCTCAAACACGTACACACCAGAGCAAGCACGTACACACATGTGAAAACGCCTACACATGCGCATATATGTACATACATGAGCAAGCATGTACACATGCATGCACGTACATACGCACGCAAGCATGTACACACTCGCAAGCACATAAAACGCAAGTACGTACACACACACACACAAACACACACACACACACACACACACACACACATTCGAGCAATGTGCATTATGTTGGTTATATTTAGTATTTATCAGTTACCAGTGTGTCACAGAAGTATAGAAGAAATACACTACACCCAAAGCAACTTGGCAAGGAATAAAGAATTACACAGACCAGCTAGTCGCGAATAAGCGAAGCGAGGACTGACGTCATATTTTTCTGGTGTTTGATCAAACATTTTGGTGTTTTATGATTTTTTGTTTTATTTGACCAAATGACAAGAATCTTGTCATCGGAGTTTAATGGGTTAAATCCGGGTGTTGCGAACCCATTCTGTAACATAAGTAAAGGGAGCCTTGGTCAAGCTGAAGTAAAGGAAGGATGGTAATAACATATTTCCTCCCATCCCGGGCTCCATGGGAGGCCTCGTCCGTATCAGCTCGGAACTACGAGGCCATTAGCCCAAAGCAAGCGCCATAAGTAAAGGAGAGTAATATAGAAGAGAACTTCTAACTCTCTCTCGTTCAGGATGGGCTCCCTGCAGCTGAATAAAATCGTCTGGTGACATCTAGAATAATAGACTAGGTTTACAAAGCGCAGCAAAATCGCTGATCATTGCGGGCTTGAGATATCTTTTCATCCTTTTTATAGAGAGGGAATTAATTTTATAATTGGATGAAATCGTCTGGCGGCAGCCATAATTCTCGAAAAAAGTATTGAAATCCGGGAAAAGGGTTAAGGTGCTATGTGAACAGAGCATTCACAGTTAAATTACGAATAGGGTAACTATGATAGGTTAAAATTAATCTTGTTCCTTATCTAAGCCCTCGATCGTCGTGAAGGCCATAATTGCTGCAGGCCCTTCATATCATGTAATATAGTTTTTTCCACACCCAAAAAAAAAAAAAAAAAAAAAAAATATATATATATATATATATAACCACACGAAATATAGACGTATACATGTCAGTGTTGATATATAAAGTAATTGGTTAAAAAAAATGCGTGAATTCATGAAAAATCACGCAAATACAGTCAGACACAACATTCGTCTTTGTCATGAATTTCATCTCCAACACAAACGACCTGTGATTAGACTCGGATAGGGGAGTGCCTTTGTACTTGCTTCATCTTCTAGACTCTAGAGGATGAAGCATTTGCATGAATACATAAATTGATAAAATGAATAACTAAAAAAAATATTAAATAAAAAAATTAAACATGTACAACTGAATCAGGGTTTATCTAAATGGACAAGGGTGCACATCTGTGTTCAATTTTTCATTATTTGAATCCGTATTTTGGAATCAAAGCAAATGTAGTATCGATGTAATGTATCTATAGAGTCGAGAGATACAGTTTCTCCATACGATATACGCTTTGATACCAAATGCGGACTCAAATAATCAAAAACTGAACATAAGATGTGCAACCTTGTCCACGTATATAGACCCTGGTTCAGTTTGTACAGCATGTTTGATTTTTTCATCCATTAATTTTGTTTGTTTATTCACTTGATCAATTTATGTATTCATTTATTCAAATGTGAATGTGTGGATTTTAGTCATTTCAAACCCTGTTAGAGGAAATTCTTTTGGTTACTTAAAGTTAAATTTCCGACAGACAATGGACATAGCAAAAAAAAAATAACGTAATCTGATAAAGCCTGCAACCACAAAGGCAAACCATCATCATGACGCTAATGGCCAATACAAGCTAGTTACTCGATTGAAAGCTAATTAAAGCCGGGGAGATGGACATATGGATTACATAGATGTGTTTTCTCTTGCAGACAAAAGTAAGCGTGTGTGTGTGTGTGTGTGTGTGTGTGTGTGTGTGTGTGTGTGTGTGTGTGTGTGTGTGTGTGTGTGTGTGTGTGTGTGTGTGTGTGTGTGTGTGTGTGTGTGTGTGTGTGTGTGTGTGTGTGTGTGTGTGAGTGTGTAAGTGTGTAAGCAAGCGGGCACAGGGACATGTGTGATTCTGATGGAGATTCTTATTGGTATTGTGATTGTTATTGTGACTGTCATCGTGATTGTTATTGTGATTGCTTATCATTGTGAATGTGATTGTGTGTGAAACTGATTGCGTGTGTTTATGACTGCGTGGTTGTGAAATGTTTGTAATTGCGTTATTTTATTCATGGTCGGTTTGACCGTTTTTCGAAGCCAAAATTGAGAAGGATTCTGTGGAGTAAAGGAAGGATGGTAATAACATATGTTTTAGAATATGAAAAAATATATCAGAGGCTGAGGACACAATATCGAGTCCTTTGGGGTGCCACACACAATATACATCTGGAGCCAAGGTCAGATGTCAAGGTCAGATGCCAAGGTCAGATGCCAAGGTCAGGGGCCAAGGTTAGGGACCAAGAATCTGCCGAAGCCAAATCTCCTCTCAGGACCCTTCCAACTGAGTGGGTTCATCTCATCTTCTCTCCAACATAATCTATTCATCGTGTCCCGAACATAGTCTAGCGATATAGCCTTGTCCCAAATCCTCCTCCTCTTCCTCCTCCTCCTCCTTCTCCTACTCCTCCTACTCCCTCTCTTTCTATTCTCCTTTTCCTTCCTTTTCCTTCTATTCTTCACCGCCTCCTCCTTCTCCTTTCCCTTCTCATTCCCCTTCTCCTTCCCCTTCTCCTCTTTCTCCTTCCCCTTCTCCTTCCCCTTCTCCTCGTTTCCATCCCCCCTCCTCTTCTTTCTACTCATCTTCCTACTTCCTCTTCCCCTCCTCTTCTTTCTACTCATCTTATTCATACTTCACCTCCTCCATCTCCTCCATCTCCAACCTCCTCCATCTCCACCTATTCTATCTCCTTCACCTCCTCATCCCCCTCTCCTTTCTGTCCTCTCGCTTTCTTCCTCTTATCCCACGCTCCTCTCCTTTCCTATCCTCACACTCTTCTTTCCTTTCCCCATTCCTCACTTCCTCTAACTCTCCCTTGCCCATTCTGCTCGTTGTCACCCCCCCCCCCCATATCAGCATGTCTGTTGGGAACGGATGACATAACATAAATTCCCAGCCTTTCTGGGATCGACCGTCAATTTCACGCCAAGTGACCGATGGCCTGTCCGCGGACCTTAGTGTCACCTTCCGTTACACCGGGACCGTTTCTCAGTTTCGCGGTCACACCGACATTCGGGAGGTCCTGTCGAGGCCTCTTCGGGAACTCTTCTCGAGGCCTCATTGAGAGTATCTCTCGCTACTTCTTCCGGAGTTCCTCCTGAGGCCTCTTCGGGAGTTCCTCTCGCTGCCTCTTCGGGAGTTCCTCTCGCTGCCTCTTCGGGAGTTCCTCTCGCTGCCTCTTCGGGAGTTCCTCTCGCTGCCTCTTCGGGAGTTCCTCTCGCTGCCTCTTCGGGAGTTCCTCTCGCTGCCTCTTCGGGAGTTCCTCTCGCTGCCTCTTCGGGAGTTCCTCTCGCTGCCTCTTCGGGAGTTCCTCTCGCTGCCTCTTCGGGAGTTCCTCTCGCTGCCTCTTCGGGAGTTCCTCTCGAGGCCTCTTCGGGAGTTCCTCTCGCTGCCTCTTCGGGAGTTCCTCTCGCTGCCTCTTCGGGAGTTCCTCTCGCTGCCTCTTCGGGAGTTCCTCTCGCTGCCTCTTCGGGAGTTCCTCTCGAGGCCACTTCGGGAGTTCCTCTCGCTGCCTCTTCGGGAGATCCTCTCGCTGCCTCTTCGGGAGTTCCTCTCGAGGCCTCTTCGGGAGTTCCTCTCGCTGCCTCTTCGGGAGTTCCTCTCGAGGCCTCTTCGGGAGTTCCTCTCGAGGCCTCTTCGGGAGTTCCTCTCGAGGCCTCTTCGGGAGTTCCTCTCGAGGCCTCTTCGGGAGTTCCTCTCGAGGCCTCTTCGGGAGTTCCTCTCGAGGCCTCTTCGGGAGTTCCTCTCGAGGCCTCTTCGGGAGTTCCTCTCGAGGCCTCTTCGGGAGTTCCTCTCGAGGCCTCTTCGGGAGTTCCTCTCGAGGCCTCTTCGGGAGTTCCTCTCGAGGCCTCTTCGGGAGTTCCTCTCGAGGCCTCTTCGGGAGTTCCTCTCGAGGCCTCTTCGGGAGTTCCTCTCGAGGCCTCTTCGGGAGTTCCTCTCGAGGCCTCTTCGGGAGTTTCTCTCGAGGCCTCTTCGGGAGTTCCTCTCGAGGCCTCTTCGGGAGTTCCTCTCGAGGCCTCTTCGGGAGTTCCTCTCGAGGCCTCTTCGGGAGATTCTCTCGAGGCCTCTTCGGGAGTTTCTCTCGAGGCCTCTTCGGGAATTCTTCTCGAGGCCTCTTCGGGAGTTTCTCTCGAGGCCTCTTCGGTAATTCCTCTCGAGGCCTCTTTGGGAATTCCTTTGGGATTCTTGGAGATAGACTCATTTCGAAGTGGGTTCCTCAGTTCGATAAAATCTTCGGGTGTCAAAGAACATGAAGGATCTAATAAGAGGTCAAAGATGTTTATACTAGCTCGCGACAAATTTGGTTAATTGAACGAGCGAGTACCACACAGAAGATATAACAATGCTTTATTTCTTTCAGTAGTATGATATATTTTATAATATTTTAACCAAGCCCAGGGATTCTATTTAGCTTAAAGATTTAGCACCTAGGGTGAATAAAGATTGAGTTAAATTTTGCAAGCTGTTAACCTGTGCAAACGACTTCAGCCCTTGTGCGGCTTTAGCATAAGGTCGGTAGTCGCGTGCGATTAGTCCCCATATTTTTTCACTCAACCAAGCAGATCTAGTCACATGCATTATATATTCAATTATATCTAACGTCAGTGTTTCAGTAGAAAGGCGGCCTCAGATTTCAGGAGTTTGCAGGAGTGTTCATGAATTCCTTCAGGCGATTGGCACTTTATCAGGTTTATTTTCATTCGGTCATTGATATATTCAGAGCTTCTCCTCGTTTATTCAGTAGCTGGACAAAGTGTGATGGAGACATCTCTGATTGATTTAATTGTTGAAATGGATTGATCTGTTCGTGCGTGGGAGAGCAGAGGGGATGGGAAGAGAGGCATTGGGTAGAGTTGAGGTAACATTGTCAAAAGGTCGAAAACCAGTAGAGTTTAAGCAAAGGATTTAGTTGTTTTTTTTCTTACCAATATATTCCAAAGAGCGACGAAAAAGTGTATAGTTGAATTAATAAATAAAGAAATTAATTGAATTGACAAACGAATAAATAAATGAAACTAACAGAAACCCAATGAATACCGTGCCGAGGCCATGAGCAGGTGGTCATGAGTTCTACTCTCGGCCGGGTGGGGAGGAGACCTAAATGTCGGCTTAAAATACCCAGCGGCTTGCCGCAACTGACAGGGCTTGCCTTACCAGGCGTTTCTCATTTCCCACTTAGTGGGAATAGGATAGTGAGTTTTAATAGGATGAAAAATAAATCTAATAAAAGATAAGATAAAATGTGTGGATGGCCTTTCCTGAAGAGAACAGTAATATGTTTTCATGTGGGTGGTGAGGCAATTTTTATCTAAAATTCCATAAATCTTTTGGGATATCGGTCGTCGATATTCCTTTACAGTCCATGTACGGCCGAGGTCAAATGCCTAAAGGTGACCACAAAAAATAAATAGATAAATGAATAAAATAAATAGAAATAAAATAAAATAAAATAATAAAAGATAAAGCATACGCACACACACACACACACACACACACACACACACACACACACACACACACACACACACACACACACACACACACACACACACACACACACACACACACACAATGTACGTAGGTGCGTGCGTGTGTGCTTGATTGATTGTGTGCTTGTGCGCGCATGTACATGTCTCTCTCTCTCTACACGTTTTTTTCTCTTTTCCTCTGTTTCTCTCTTTCACTCTACCTTTAATTTTTTGCTTCTTTGTCTTTTTTCCTGTTTTTCTTTCTCTTTCACTTTGTTTTTCACTTAGTTTCTTTTTATGCTTAATTCTTTCTGTTTATTTCCTTCTGTTGCTTTCTTTGTTTCTTTCTCTTTCTTTTTCTTTTTTGTCCCTTTCTCTTACTGTTTTTTTGCTTTCTCTTTTTATTAGTTTTCTTCTCTTTTTCATTCTCTTAGACTATGTTTCTCTTTCTGTTCCTCTCTCTTACTGTATCTTTACTTCTTTCTCTCTTTATTAGTTTCCTTCTCTTTTTCATTCTCTTAGGCCATCTTTCTCTTTCTCTTTATTTCTTCCTGTTCCTTTCTCTTACTGTTTCTTTGATTTCTCTTTTTATTACTTTCCTTACCTTTTTCTTTGTCAGGCTATTTTTCGGTTTCTCTTTGTTTCTCTTTCTGTTCCTTTCTCTTGCTGTTTCTTTGCTTCTTTCTCTTTTTATTACTTTCCTTATCTTTTTCTTCGTTTTAGGCTATTTTTCTGTTTCTCTTTGTATACGGTGTATATACACAACCTTGTATGGCACAGTCCAACAAGTCACAATTGCCTCGTCATTCAGGAGAACACTGGCTGTATTACGGCCGCCTACTGGACATGTCCATGAATATTCATACGCCTACACACACAATGATATTTTCTTTTTTTTATAACGATGTAGTAGAGCCATACCTTTATTCATGAACATATGCTGTTGATATAATGATCATGTCTGAATTTGTGAAATTCATCAGTGTTCTCTGTATAGTTTTGTATTTCATTGAAAACAAGTTGTTTGGTAAAAGGTGTATTATGTTGTGTATCATGTATCCTGTTAGATTCAAGCTTGCAAAGTGTACCGAGCCGGCTGTATGCGGATCTGTCATGTATTTGTTGTTGAATTTGTTCGTTTAATGTGACTCTCTCTCTCTCCCTCCCTTTCTCTCTCTCTCTCCCCCTTTCTCTCTCTCTCTCTTTCTCTCTCCCCCCTCCCCCCCCTCTCTCTCTCTCTTTGTTTTCTTATACAAGTTTGTTTATCTTTTCCTCTTCCATTCGTCCTATTTTTCTTTTCATAAATATCTTTGTCCTTTTCTTTTTTAACCCATTCCTTTTCTTTTTCTTTTTATCTCCGTTCTTTTCTTCTTCATTTGTTTTTAGCCTTTTCCCGTCTCTCTCAGGAAAAGTGGACTTTCAATAGCGATAGCAGTGGCGGATATGAAGAAGCTGAAGATTCTCCATGAAAAAAGAAAAGTTACAGCGAAAGGTCGTGGACTTCGGCTTGTTGAAGAGCATAAAATCTCTCGCTAGGAAGAAGGGCGTGAAGGTTCCCTGGTCTGAAAGGAATCGGTAGATGGTAGCCAGAATGGATGTGTAAGTCACAAATATCAGTGAAAGGGTTGAAAGAGGCGAGGCTGTCCATACGTGAGATGTGTGCACCATACAGGAAGCCAAGGAGACTCACGTATTAAGGAAGAGGCTGAACATAGAAAAAAAAAAAAGATATATATATATATATATATATAAATGAATAAAATGAATAAGATAAAGAAAATAGACAAATAAATAAAAGTAAACATATAAATAAAAATAAATAGAAATAATAATACTGTCCACAGGGTCTGTTTCTGATATTGAAGTCAATAGATATTAGTTTCCTTGTTCATTTCGTTAATAAAAGAATAATCCGAGACAACTTCAGGTATTTAGTGTTGTATTATTAAATATATTTTTTTATATTTCTTATTTTTTATCTTATTGTTTATTTCACTTATTGTATCTACATCTTTATTTATTTACTTGTTTATTAATTTATCTTTTTAACTATTTATTTGTTCATTTATATATTTATTTATCTCTGTATCAAATTGTTTTCTTACATGCCTCATTGTATGTACATCTTTATTTGATTATTTATTAATTTATTTTCAAAGTATTTATTTACTTATATATTTACTTATCTCTAGGTATTAATTTGTTTTCTTACATGGCGACAACAAAGAACAATAGTGCATCTATGTAGAGAAACGTCGGCTGCTGCCGCCGGATAATTGTCATAAGATACAGAGGCGCTGTGACACGATTGGCGCCCACAGGCGGTGTCGTCACCTACATTAAGAAGTCTCGAGAAACGTCCCAGCCAACTCGTACGTTCCAGATGTTCCATGTGCAAGATGTTACTGCTCCGGAAGGCACTCCACCAGTATGCTTTTTTTTTTTTTTTTGCACGATGTAAAAGACAAGACTTAAATTTTGGGAAGGCACAATGATTTTTACCGTCTACTGTGAACTTAGGGTAGAACAAGATGGCGATGCAGGCAAGAATGAAGATGAGGATATACGAGAGGATGAGAATATAGAAAAAGGTAACGTAGAGGATGTAGAAGAGGCTGAGAATGTAGATGAGGATAAGGATATAGAATAGGGTGAAGATGTAGAAAACATTGAGGATATAGATTTGGCTGAGGATATAGATTTGGCTGAGGATATAGATTTGGCTGAGGATATAGATTTGGTTGAGGATATAGATTTGGTTGAGGATATAGATGAGGATAAGGATATGGAAGAGGGTGAGAATCTAGATGAGGATGAGGGTATAGAAGACGGCGAGGATGCAGATGAAGAAAAGGAAGTGAAGCATGACATAAAAAAGGAGGAGACGGGAGAGAGAGAAAGAGAGAGAGAGGGAGAGAGAGAATGAATAAATGAATGAAGGTCAAGCTAGAGGGGGACGCGAAACGCAGCTTGTGATTGGTCCGGAGGAGTTGTTGGCTTCACAAGCGGGACTGACGATTACTTGCAGACCTTCGTCTTTTTTTTCTTTTCTTCTTTTCTTCTTTTTCTTTTTTCTCCTTTTTCTTTTTCATCTTTTTCGT
>NC_134783.1:46902520-46920020 GCF_046742065.1 Oratosquilla oratoria | reverse complement strand
CCTCATCCTCTTTCTCTTCCTCTGTTTCTTCCTCTTTAATTTCCTACTCTTCCTTTTTCTCTTCCTTCGTCCACCTACTTTACCTACTCTTCTTCCTCTTTCTCTATATCTCCCTTTTCTTCCTCTTTCTCTTCCTCTGCCTCTTCCTCTTCTATTTCCTATTCATTTCCTCTTCTTCTCTTCTTTTCTCTTGCACCCCTTTCCTTTCTCCCACTCTACCACCTTTTCCTCCTCCCACCTTTTCCTCCTCCCACCTTTTCCTCCTCCCACCTTTTCCTCCTCCCACCTTTTCCTCCTCCCACCTTTTCCTCCTCCCACCTTTTCCTCCTCCCACCTTTTCCTCCTCCCACATTTTTCTCCTCCCACCTTTTCCTCCTCCCACCTTTTCCTCCTCCCACCTTCTCCCCCTCCTTTTCCTCCTCCCACCTTTTCCTCCTCCCACCTTTTCCTCCCACCTTCTCCCCTCCTTCTCCCCTCCTTTTCCTCCCCCTCCTTTTCCTCCTTCCACCTTTTCCTCCCCCTCTTTTCCTCCTCCCACCTTTTCCACCTCCCACCTTTTCCACCTCCCACCTTTTCCACCTCCCACCTTTTCCACCTCCCACCTTTTCCACCTCCCACCTTTTCCACCTCCCACCTTCTACTCCCACATTTTCCTCCCACCTTTTCCTCCTCCCACTTTTTCCCCATCACACCTTTTCCTCCCCCATCTTTTCCTCCTTCCCCTCTTCCACCTCTTTCACTTCCACCTTTTTCACCTCCCACCTTCCACTACTCCTCCCTTCCACTACTCCCTTCCACTACCCCTCTTCCTCCTACTCCCCCTCCTACTACTCCGCCCCCTTCGTACTCCTCTCCTCTCTCCTCCTCCTCCCCCTTCCTACTCCTCTCCTCCCTTCTCCTCCCCACTCCTCTCCTCCTCCCCACTCCTCTCCTCCCTCCTCCTCCCCCTCCTCCTCGTCCTCACCCTCCTCTTTCCTCCCTCCTCCTCCAGTTAGACTTCTTTGTTTTACCTTCACGTATCCTGGTGTTTTCAGCAGTCTTGTTTACAGAAGTGAGGCAGAGTTAGGCTCAGCAGCTTGCGTGATTCATTTAAGAGTTCGCCTTTGAGGTGTTTCGTTTTTTTAATTTGGATCTTAAGTAATTGATGAAGAAAGCACGCAAATTTTAACCAAATGTTTGAGCTGACTGTCAAGGGGTAATATTGCATCAGGATGATTAAAACAATCTAATAACTGTGTATATATATATATACATATATATATATATATATATATATATATATATATATATATATATATATATATATATATATATATATATATATATATATATATATATATATATATATATATATATATAACTTTTGAACTTATTTCACGATTTTTTGCGTCAGTGCTATTAAATTATATATTTTTTCAAGCTTTTAGTTTTGGAGCGCCATCAGTACTCACTAGAATATTAAAGGTTTTCAATTTACTTAATCCCGATCACTCTTTAGCAACACTCGTTTTTTCTTTTCAATTACTATTTAGCTATTTCTATTTGGATTGATTAGGATTTATTCAAATAAATGCAATCCTCGTTTGAATCATCTCTGTAACTATTTTATAGAATATGTTATATCTGTTCGTTCATTTGTGGTGTACAAAAATGCGTGTGTGGGTATTTGTATGGGTCGCTTGGTAGGCTCAGTGGATCCCGTGTCGAACTTCTGACCAAGTGGTCGTGAGTTCGATTCCCGGGACCCGCCCGCTGCTGGCTATGTCGCGTTGGTTCCCGGTAGCCCTGGATAGACGGGGAGGCGACCCAAATGTCGGCCTATAATACCCAGCGGCTTGTTGCAACTGACGGGTCTTGCCTTACTTGGGGTTTCTCACTTCCCACTGCTTGGGAATGGTGAGTTTTACCCTTGACCCTGCGTGACGAACAGAATGTACATTCTCTACCTTCCTCTTTCCATCTATCCCTCTCCTCTTTCCATCTATCCCTCTCTCCCTCCCTCTCCCCCTCCCTCTCCTACTCCTCTCTTTATCTCCATCTCCCTCCTCCTTTCCCCTCCCATCCAGCTCCACCTCCCCCTCTCCCCTCTCCCCTCTCCCTCTCTCTCTCTCTCTCCCCTCTCCCCTCTCCCTCTGTCTTTATTTGTCACTCTTCCTATCCCTTTCCCCATCCCATCTGTATCCCTTTTTCTGTCACTCCATCTTGTTTACTTGTGATGTCCGCCTTCTCCATCTGCCTGGCATGTTTTATGTCTGTACATATATGCGCAAAATGTCCCTGTGAAATTGGGACAAAGATAGAAGCGGAATTGAGGGCATAAAACAAAAAAGGATTTTGGAGAACGGCAAAGAGGAGGAGACTAGGGACAGGAGACACTTGACTGGAGAGAAGGAAGATTCTTGGGGGGCCGGAGAGGAGTGAAACGGAGGAGAGGAGACGGGAGGAGACAGGAAGGAAAGGGGTAAAGAGGAGGGATAAAGGAAGAGAGGAGGAAGTGAGAGGATGAAGACGAGGACAGAATGGGAGATGCACGTTACGTGACGAGGTTTAGGAAAGAAGGAAAGGGGGGTTTAGGGTAGGGGGAGGGACGCTATCAGGGTAAAAGGGGGAAAATTATAGAAATGGGGAAGAGGAGGAAGGAAAATAGGGAATAGGAAGATGGAGGAAGGGAAGCAGGAGAATGGGAAGGCAGGAAGGAAAATGGGAATGGGGAGGTGGAGAAAGGGAAGCAGGAGAATGGGAGAGCAAGAGGAAAATGGGAATGGGGAGGTGGAGGAAGGGAAGCAGGAGAATGAGAAGGCAAGAAGGAAAATGGGAATTGGGAAGTTGAGGAAGGGAAGCAGAAGAATGAGAAGGCAGGAAGGAAAATGGGAATTGGGAGGTGGAGAAAGGGAAGCAGGAGAATATGGGAGGGCAAGAAGGAAAATGGGAATTGGGAAGTTGAGGAAGGGAAGCAGGAGAATGAGAAGGCAGGAAGGAAAATGGGAATGGGGAGGTGGAGAAAGGGAAGCAGGAGAATGGGAGAGCAAGAGGAAAATGGGAATGGGGAGGCAAGAAGGAAAATGGGAATTGGGAAGTTGAGGAAGGGAAGCAGAAGTCAAGAAGGAAAATGGTAATGGGGAGGTGGAGGAAGGGAAGCAGGAGAATGAGAAGGCAAGAAGGAAAATGGGAATTGGGAAGTTGAGGAAGGGAAGCAGGAGAATGAGAAGGCAGGAAGGAAAATGGGAATGGGGAGGTGGAGAAAGGGAAGCAGGAGAATGGGAGAGCAAGAAGGAAAATGGGAATTGGGAAGTTGAGGAAGGGAAGCAGAAGAATGAGAAGGCAGGAAGGAAAATGGGAATTGGGAGGTGGAGAAAGGGAAGCAGGAGAATATGGGAGGGCAAGAAGGAAAATGGGAATTGGGAAGTTGAGGAAGGGAAGCAGGAGAATGAGAAGGCAGGAAGGAAAATGGGAATGGGGAGGTGGAGAAAGGGAAGCAGGAAAATGAGAGGGCAGGAATGGAAATGGAAATGAGAAGACGAAAAAGAAAACGGGGAATAGGGAAGTGGAGAAAGAGAAGCAGGAAAATGACGAAACAAGTAAACTAATTGGATAGGAGGACATGTTTTAGCTGGACGAGAGTGGGAAGAGGAGGGAACCGGAAGAAAATGGGAAGAGGGGTCGCTGGAAGAAAACGGGGATTGGTTGTTTGAATAAAATACAATGTTGCCATATGGTCGTCTTATTCTTAACGAGTAACTGGAACAAAGGAAGGGGAAGACGGGGAGGGAAGAATATAATCTCAGAAGACAGCCATTACCTCTGCGTGGAGGAAGGAGGAGGAGAAAGTGGAGGACGAGAACGAAATTGAGGTATTATGGAGGACCAGTGGAGAGAGGGGAAAGAGGAAAGGAGAGAGAGAATTTAAAGGTAATGAGGATTTAAAGATGAGGATGAGGAGAGTTTGAGGAGGAGGGAGGGTTAAAGAGATGGATTTTTTCTTTAAGAAAAAGGAGGATTTAAATAGAATGGGTGTTTAAAGGAGGAAGAAGAATTTAAGAAGGGAGAAGGGGATCAGAGGAGGATAAGGAGGGAGGTTTGAGATGTAGGAGTGGGTTTAAGGAGTACAGAGAAAGGAATTGAGGAGGAGGTAAAAAGATTTTAAGGAGAGTTCTCTTAAAAAGAGGGTAATTTTAAGGAGGAGGGTAATTTTAGGGACGTGATTTTAAAGAGGGTGATTTTAAGGAGGGTGATTTCAAGGAGGGTGATTTTAAGGAGGGTGATTTTAAGGAGGAGGGGTATTTTAAGGAGGAGGGGTATTTTAAGGATGAGGGGTATTTTAAGGAGGAGGGGTATTTTAAGGAGGAGGGGGATTTTAAGGAGGAGGGGGATTTTAAGGAGGAGGGGGATATTAGGAGGTGGAGGATTTTAGGAAGAGAAAGACGTAAGGAGTAATGGTAAGGGAATTTAAGGGGGATTGTGACTTATCGTGTAGAGCAGTCGTTCTCAACTGGGACGATTTTTGAGCTCAGGGGGGCGAAAGAAACAAAATGGATATATGGATTCGAGGAGACATCAGACTGAAACTGACAAATTTTAAGACTAATATAAAATATCTAGCAGCGAAGCACCAGGCCCAAGGATCTCATTAAAATACAACGTGAGTAAAATTTTTAAAATTAGTTGTTTATCATTGTTGCAATAATTTTTAATTTCATTTTCCAATTAAGGGGGGCGATCCTTTTTTTTCAAATTGAAAAAGGAGGCGATATGGCTAAAAAGGTTGAGAAACCCTGGTGTAGAGGGATACGAGGGGGACGGTGGGGGGGAGAAGAGGGGGATCAAGGATGTAGGAAAGAAGGCAGGAAGACATCCAGCTGTGGGTCGTGGAGGAAATCGCTAAAAAAAAAAGCGATAAAAAAGGAAAGAAAAGAGTTGAGGGACCGGAAGGAAGCCTGGAAATTTACAAAATGGGAATAGTTCTGTGACTTCTACGGAGTTCGATAGGGTCTACTTCGATAGGGTCTACTTTAGTCATTTGGGACGGAGTCTCGAGGTCTCGAGCTGAGCAAGTGTCTCGCTGGTCTGGGTGATTTTTTTTTTTTTTTTCATTTTTTTTTTTTGGAAATCTATTTTTTTTATTAGCATGTGACATCGTGAGGGCTGTGGGGATGACATGCACCACGCTTCCAGTCGCTGGAACATTGTTTTGACATTCCAAAATTCAAACTGAGAGAAATGTACAAAAATGGTTATACCGCCAACCATATGAATTCCACGGAAACGACTAGTTAAGTGAAATCATGCGTCTAGCAGTATATGTGTGGGAAGTTATTACAAAGGATTACAAAGGCGGAGCATGCCGACAGGAGACCTTTTGGTCCATAACTAGGTCGGATGCGGAAAAAAGTACGCTTTTTTAAAATTGATTTTTTTTTTTATTATGACTGATTGATATGATATTCTAATCAGTTTCAAGCTTTGGTATCTTAATTTCGTACGTCAGTTTTCATGAGGATTCATTAAGGGGAATGAGGACGGACGGGGGAATGGGGAGTGGGAAGGTAAGGGGAGGGGGGAGAGTGAAAGGGAGGACATGAAGAGAAAGAAAGGGAGAAGGAAAGGGAAAGTAAGAATCAGAGGAAGGGGGGACTGGAAGAGGGAGAGAGAGAGAAAGGGAGAGTCTGAGGGAGGGGGGGGACTGGAAGAGGGAGGGAGAGAGAAAAGGAAAGTTACGAGAGAGGGAAAGGGTGAGGGAGGGGGGAGGGGGCAAGATTGGGGTAAGGAAGGGGAGAGAGGGAACAGGTAGATGATGGGGAGAGAGGGTAGGGGAGAATGTGTGAGAATGACAATGAGGGGAGAATAAAAGTGATTATGTGGAGAATTTAAGAAGAAAAGATAATATGAATACAAGACTATAATTTGGTAAAATATTTGCTGAGCGCTACATTTAATGTTAGTGAATTCACTTAATTTGGTTAATTTGTTAATTTGGTTAATTTGTTTCGGAAATTACGCCTTGGGCGAGGCCGACATGCGTTGTACATTTAAGGCGCTCAGTCTTCATCTTTTCTTCCCACCTTTGTAATTATGATGTAGGTGGTTTGTTTCTGCTGTTGTACATTATTTCCTAGGAGAATAGATGTTGGATAAAGAAACAATGAAGAGGAGGAGAATGATAAATTCATGTCAGAGAGAAGAAAGGGATGGGGTGTAGGAGGGAGAGAAAGGGGAGGGATGGAGGAGGAAGAGGTAGGAGGTATGGAGGAAGGGGAGGAAAGAGAGGGTAAGAAGGAGGGATAGGAAGGGGAGGGGATAGAGGAGAGGGAGGAAAGAGAGGTGAAGGGGGAGGGAGAGGAAGGGGAGGAGATGGAGGAGGGAGAGGAAGGGAAAGTGATGGAGGAGGGGAGGAAAGAGAGGGGAAAGGAGGGATAGGAAGGGGAAGGGATGGGAAGCAGGAGGGAAAGAAAGGAGAGGATGTGGAGGAGGGGAAGGAAGGGAGGGGAAAGGGGAGGGAGTGGAAGGGGAGGTGAAGGGAAAGGGAAGAAGAAAAGAAGTATTATCATCAAGCTTCAATGTGAGTGTGCCTGTGGCAGATTAAAATCGCTTATGGTTAACCAGAAAAATATATAAAAACGATCGTCCTCATCCTTGAGGGAAGGAAAGGAAAGGGATGAGAAGGACAAACGAAGTGAAAAAAAACTGAAAACGACTGAAAAAACATAAAAAGACAGAAAAAACTGAAAACGACTGGAAAAAAAAAAAAAAAAAAAAAAAAAAAAAAAAAAAATGAAAACAAATTCTTGGAGAAGAACGTGTAAGGCTTCTGCCCCAAAGTTGAGGTGATGAAGGGCAACCACAAGAACGGAATGGGCTCTCAACATTAAGAACATAAGAAAATAAAAATTGAAGAGACCGCAAGAGACCATAAGGCCTAAACTTGATAGCACAATGTTCTTTACCACTTTCCATCCCTATCCATAAAGTTATCTTCTATTAAAACAACCAATTGATTCTCGTCTCAATACATTGTTACTAACCACTGTATTGGTAAACAAGGGCCTTGTCTATATCGTCCATAAACCTAAATTTGTCCAACTTATAACCATTACCACGAGTCTTGACTTTGTCTTAATATGATGACCTTGCCTACATCACCTTTGTTAAAACCCATGACCCATTTGAATACCTCTTAAAGGTGCTATGGTTGCCTTGACCCCTGATGACCTCGCTTCCATATCTTCACGACCCCACTGTGTTCCAAGGAGGAGACTTGGACGCAAGTCCCGTGATTAATGCGTTTTGCCTTGCTCGATGGCAGGTGATTTGATAAGGTAAGAGGGTCGGACTGTGAGTCAAGTCTAGCGGATTCTCTATTATATCGGTTATCAACCACAGACCCCAATAGATTACTTTAAGAACTCTCTTGGACAAAGGCAAAGAGAGGTGGAGGGGGGAGATAAGAAAAATTACAAGAATGGGAAAGAAAAATCGGAATTTAAAGTATTGAGAATAGAAGGATTAAATGTGCATTGTGTAAAAACGCTAAGTGTGATGTACCATTATAGCCTGTCCATTCTCCCTCCTTTTGCTCTAGCCTCCTCCCTCCTGCCTCCTGCCTCCTATCCTTTCCCATCTCCCTTTCCCTTCCCCTTCCCCGTCCCCCTCTCCTTCCTCCCATCCAGTCCTCTCCCTCCCTCTTCCCATTCCCCTCTCCTTCCCCTTCATTCTTTCCCCACCCTATTTCCCCACCTCCTTTCCTCACCCCCTTCACCCCCTTCTCCCTCCCCCTTTCTCTTCTTTCTCTTCCCCCCTTCTCTTTCCTTTTTCCCCTCCCTTTACTTCCCCTGTCCCTTCCCCTTTCCCCTCTCCCTTGCTTCTCCCTCTTCCCCCCCCTCTTCCCTCCTTTCTCTTCTCCCTTTTCCATCCCCTTTCCACCCTCCATTACCCCTCCATCTTTCCCCTCCCCCTTTCCCCTTCCTCTTCCCCCTCCCTTCTTTCCCACCTTCTTCCTCCCCTTCCCCTTCTCCTCCCTCCTTTTCCCCCCTGTAACTTCCTTCTTCTCCCTCATCTATTCCGTTTTTCTTTCCCCTTCCTTCTCCCCCTGTGTCAGGTGATGAGGGAGGAGGGGGGAAGCGAATTTCTTTGTCCCTACTTCCCCTATTTCCATCTTGGGACCATCTCATCCCCTCGGTGTGACGGATGACGTCATCGTATTATTTCACTTTTTGTTTTGTTTTATAATTTTATTATCATTATTGTTATTATTATTATTATTATTATTATTATTATTATATATAATCTGTTATTTTTTATATTTTATTATCTTTATCATTTTTATTGTTATCATTAATCTTATTGTTATCATTATTATTATTATTATTATTATTTTATTTCATTACTATTGTTGAATCACAATGGCAAAAGCCGACAAGACTGTGAGAATAAACACCTTGTGAGATCGAAACCTTTATTAGTACTACGTTTCGCTTGTTAAAGCTTTTTCAAGTACAGACATGACACACACTCTGAGCACATATAAGCCAACAGGGAAGGAACTGGGAGAGGTTATCAGGGAGGGGTGGGTGGTAGGTGGAGGGGGAGGAGGGGGACTTGGTGGAGACAAAGGAGGACATTTCGGACAGTTTGTTGAAGTGGACTAAGGGGGACATTTCATACATTTATTTAATGCGGGTAACAGATGGATTATAGGAGGGGCGATGTTAAACATGCCTCTGTTCTGCTCAATGGTTTTGAAGCTTTGAATGGCGGCCGCTTCGAGGCATTTTCTCCTCATCCTATCTGGTTCACTAAACAGAAGTTCTGCGTTATCCCAATCCATCAGGTGGTCGTTGGTGTTCCGGTGGATAACACAGGCGTTGGTGGTGATGTTGTTCCGGGAATCGTAGCGATGCTCCCGGATCCGGGTCTTCAGGTCACGGGAAGTCTCGCCGATGTATACTTTATCACATCCAGCACAGGGTATGCGGTAGACACCAGCGTTTTTTTCCCACATCTCGTCCTGGCTGTCATTCCTTCTTGAAAGCTCTTTGATAGTTCTGCTGGACTGGCCCACTACCTGAATGTTGCAACGCCCAAGTGTCCGGGTGAGGGTGGCGGTGACGCTGCTGGCTGGAAGGATAAGCCTCCTAGCTGGATCTTTTGTTGGTTCCCGGACACTTGGGCGTTGCAACATTCAGGTAGTGGGCCAGTCCAGCAGAACTATCAAAGAGCTTTCAAGAAGGAATGACAGCCAGGACGAGATGTGGGGAAAAAACGCTGGTGTCTACCGCATACCCTGTGCTGGATGTGATAAAGTATACATCGGCGAGACTTCCCGTGACCTGAAGACCCGGATCCGGGAGCATCGCTACGATTCCCGGAACAACATCACCACCAACGCCTGTGTTATCCACCGGAACACCAACGACCACCTGATGGATTGGGATAACGCAGAACTTCTGTTTAGTGAACCAGATAGGATGAGGAGAAAATGCCTCGAAGCGGCCGCCATTCAAAGCTTCAAAACCATTGAGCAGAACAGAGGCATGTTTAACATCGCCCCTCCTATAATCCATCTGTTACCCGCATTAAATAAATGTATGAAATGTCCCCCTTAGTCCACTTCAACAAACTGTCCGAAATGTCCTCCTTTGTCTCCACCACGTCCCACCCGTCCCCCTCCTCCCCCTCCACCTACCACCCACCCCTCCCTGATAACCTCTCCCAGTTCCTTCCCTGTTGGCTTATATGTGCTCAGAGTGTGTGTCATGTCTGTACTTGAAAAAGCTTTAACAAGCGAAACGTAGTACTAATAAAGGTTTCGATCTCACAAGGTGTTTATTCTCATTACTATTGTTATTGTTATTTCATTATTATTATTTTTGTTATTTAATTTTTATTATTTTATTATAATGATCATTTTTATCTTTTTCCCCTCATTTTCCGTCACACTTTCCCCTCCTCTTTTCCACTCCTACTCTCCCCTCCCCCCTTCCCCTCCCCCTTTCCCCTCTCTTGTATGGTTTCTTAAGAGTTCATGAAGTTTGGTGTGTGTCATAGCGCTTCTTCGCTGTTTGTCTTCGTCCCCTTTCAGCCGCCGTAGATGCTCATCTTTCTTTTATTTTCTTGTTTGCTTTCTCCTAATCATAATGAACGTGTTTGTCTTGATCCTCACCTCGTTATCCTCAACCCTACCCTTTCTCCTCCTCCTCCTCCTCCACTTTCTCTTCTTCCCCTTCCTTCCTCCTCCTCCTCCTCTTCCCCTTCCTTCTTCCTCCTCCTCCTCTTCCCCTTCCTTCTTCCTCCTCCTCCTCTTCCCCTTCCTTCTTCCTCCTCCTCGACACCCTCCTCCTCTTCCCCTTCCTTCTTCCTCCTCCTCCCATTCCTTCTTCCTCCTCCTCCCCTTCCTTCTTCCTCCTCCTCCTCTTCCCCTTCCTTCTTCCTCCTCCTCCTCCTCTTCCCCTTTCTTCTTCCATCTTCCTCATCCACTTCGTCCCCTTCCTCCTCCTCATCCCCTTTCTCCTCCTCCTCCTCCCCTTTTGTCGTCCTTCTCTTCCCTTTCCTTCTTCCTCCTCCTCCTCCTTGTCCCAGTTCTCCTCTTCTTCGTCCCCTCTCCTTCCCCTCTCCTTCCCCTCTTCTTTCTCTTTCTCTTCGTTCCCCTTTCTCTCCCTCCTCCCCACCTGCTCATCCTTCCCATTTCGTCTTCTTCTTCTTCTTGTTTTCGTACCGCGCCGTTTCAAACATCCATTTACCATCCCTTCGCTACCCATCATTTCCCCTCGTCTCAATGTACATCATTCCCCTTCCCCTCTTTGGCCATCATTTCCTGTCTCCTCTCTTTGTCTTCTTTCTCGTTCGTCCCCTCTCTTTTCTTCTCTGTCCACTCCTCTTCCTTTTCCTCTGATGTCCCATCTTGTCTTCACCTCTCCTTTCTTCTCTGTCCTCTCTTCCTCTTCCATCTTTCTCTGTCATACCTTATATTTCATTGTACTCCCCTGTATTCTCCTGTCCTCCTGTTTCCTCCCTTGTCCTCACCTGTCCTCCCCTGTCCTCACCTGTCCTCCCCTGTCCTCCCCTGTCCTCCCCTGTCCTCCCCTGTTCTCTCTCTTTCCTTGTCCCCTTTCCACCCTGTCCTCCCCTCTCCTCTTCTATCCTTACCCGTCTACTCCCCTCTCCTCTTCTCTCCTTACCCGTCTACTCCCCTCTCCTCTTCTATCCTTACCCGTCTACTCCCCTCCCTCTGAGACTCCCGTCTCGTTCCTTGTTTTCCCTTCCCACTTCCCTGTCCTCCCTTCTTTTCCTTCTCCCTTTTCCTTACCCTTCTCCCTCTCCTTCTCCCTCTCCTTCTCCCTCTCCTTCTCCCTCTCCTTCTCCCTCTCCTTCTCCCTCCCCTTCTCCCTCCCCTTCTCCCTCCCCTTCTCCCTCCCCTTCTCCCTCCCCTTCTTCCTCCCCTTCTCCCTCCCCTTCTCTCTCCCCTTCTCTCTCCCCTTCTCTCTCCCCTTCTCTTTCCCCTTCTCCCTCCCCTTCTCCCTCCCCTTCTCCCTCCCCTTCTCCCTCCCCTTCTCCCTCCCCTTCTCCCTCCCCTTCTCCCTCTCCTTCTCCCTCCCCTTCTCCCTCCCCTTCTCCCTCCCCTTCTCCCTCCCCTTCTCCCTCCCCTTCTCCCTCCCCTTCTCCCTCCCCTTCTCCCTCCCCTTCTCCCTCCCCTTTTCCCTCCCCTTTCCCCTCCCCTTTCCCCTCCCCTTCTCCCTCCCCTTCTCCCTCCCCTTCTCCCTCCTCTTCTCTCTCCCCTTCTCCCTCCCCTTCTCTCTCCCCTTCTCCCTCCCCTTCTCCCTCTCCTTCTCCCTCCCCTTCTCCCTCCCCTTCTCCCTCCCCTTCTCCCTCCCCTTTTCTCTCCCCTTTTCCCTCCCCTTTTCCCTCCCCTTCTCCCTCCTCTTCTCTCTCCCCTTCTCCCTCCTCTTCTCTCTCCCCTTCTCCCTCCTCTTCTCTCTCCCCTTCTCCCTCCTCTTCTCTCTTCCCTTCTCTCTCCCCTTCTCCCTCCTCTTCTCTCTCCCCTTCTCCCTCCTCTTCTCTCTCCCCTTCTCCCTCTTCTCTCTCCCCTTCTCCCTCTTCTCTCTCCCCTTCTCCCTCCTCTTCTCTCTCCCCTTCTCCCTACTCTCTCCCTCATCTCCCTCCTCTCTCCCTCATCTCCCTCTTCTCTCCCTCATCTCCCTCTTCTCTCCTTCATCTCCCTCCTCTCTCCCTCCTCTCCCTCCTCTTCTCTCTCTCGTCTCCCTCCTCTTCTCTCTCTCGTCTCCCTCCTCTTCTCTCTCTCGTCTCCCTCCTCTTCTCTCTCTCGTCTCCCTCCTCTTCTCTCTCTCGTCTCCCTCCTCTTCTCTCTCTCGTCTCCCTCCTCTTCTCTCTCTCGTCTCCCTCCTCTTCTCTCTGTCGTCTCCCTCCTCTTCTCTCTGTCGTCTCCCTCCTCTTCTCTCTCTCGTCTCCTTCCTCTTCTCTCTCTCGTCTCCCTCCTCTTTTCTCTGTTGTCTCCCTCCTCTTCTCTCTCCCCTTCTCCCTCCTCTTCTCTCCCTCGTCTCTCTCTCCTTCTCCTCCCCTTCTCGTCCCCTTCTCCCCCTTCTCTCCCTCCCTCCTTCTCCCTCCTCTTCTCTCTCTCTCCCCTCCTCTCTCCTCTCGTCTCCTTCCTCTTCTCTCTCTCGTCTCCCTCCTCTTTTCTCTGTTGTCTCCCTCCTCTTCTCTCTCCCCTTCTCCCTCTTCTCCTCTTCTCTCTCTTGTCTCCCTCCTCTTCTCTCTCCCCTTCTCCCTCCTCTTCTCTCCCTCGTCTCCCTTCTCTTCTCTCCCTCGTCTCCCTTCCCTTCTCTCTCCCCTTCTCCCTCCTCTTCTCCCTCCTCTTCTCTCTCCCCTCTTCCCCTTCTCCTTTCTCCCTCCCTTCTCCCTTTTCCCTTCCTTCTCCTTCCCCTTCTCTCTCCCCCGTCTCCCTCCCCTTCTCTCTCCCCTTCTCTCTCCCCTTCTCTCTCCCCTTCTCCCTCCCCTTCTCTTCTCCCTCCCCTTTCTCCCTCCCCTTTCTCCCTCCCCTTCTCCCTCCCCTTCTCTTCTCCCTCCCCTTTCTCCCTCCCCTTTCTCCCTCCCCTTTCTCCCTCCCCTTCCTCCCTTTTCTTTCCTTCCTCCCTGTCCTTCCCTTTTCCCTCCCTTGTCTTTCTTCCCTCCCTCTTTCCCTTTCCCCTCCCTCTTCCACCTCCTTTGTACCAAGTACCTGTTTAATTATATTTCTTGTTAAAAAAAATACAAACTTCATTGTTAGTTATCTTCGGAGATTAATTTCTTTTAGTCGTTCGGCGTTAATTACTTGTGATTTTTTCCAATTTTTTTGGCCATATTTTTTTATCAGATTATCATTGTTTTTTTGTGCAATATTTGATTACATATCATATTTAAATAATTTATCTTTGAGAGGATTTCAAATAACCAAAAGCTCGGCTTGTGCATTGACACGTGTTAAGGTAAGTGGTTCCCTTTGGAAACTGGATTATTGATTAAAAAATAGTGTACAGCTGCCACCATTTGTACTGTGTACTACTAAAGTGGTTGACGTCATCGAGGAGTCTGAGACGCGTATTTACCTTAAGGGGTTATCACACTGGGCTGTTTTTCCCCAACCTCCGATTAATCGGCGGTACTGCCGACCTCCAGAACAATTTCCGCCGTCAAATCACTACGGCGAATTATTTCTGTTTTCTCAGCAATTTGATATGCTGGAGGAACATTTTCTTCCAGCATGTCAGACTCCTTTGGGCTGCAAATTTGCTCCAATCATCGGAGGAAAAGTACCTCAGTGTGAAAACGCCTCTAGGTCGTAGAGTTATGACCTGCACAAGGCTTTTGTGACGTAATTGTCTTAGTCGTATCGTAAATGTACGATGTGTAGAAACACACTTAAGATACGTTTTTCTCGGTGCGATTATCGTTCAATGATGATCGTTCACGGCTCAACGATGATTGTCAAACGATTATCTAGAGCATTAATTTTTGTTTTTGTTTTTGAACGAAGCCGTTTGGTTTAGGGTTTCGAAATACGAAGCTGATTGTTTTAGCCAAACTTACGGACGCGCTTACTCAAATGTGATGCCAGGTAGTAGGATTCACGTCACTCGCCATTAGCTTTGGTAGGCTAATGATCGCTGATGTGGAACTTCATATGAATCAAGCTGTACACCTTACAAAAGGATTACAAAGGCGGAGCATGCCGACAGGAGACCTTTTGGTCCATAACTAGGTCGGATGCGAAAAAAAAAATTATGACAATGATAAATACAAGAAAAACAAATCAAATAAGAATTATAATACATTTCCCTCCCAATAATTACCTTTTTTATAACATTTTTATCTCCCACTTCGATGGCAAATGAACAGATTTTGAAAAAAAAATTAATGGACGTGTATTACAATGTAATTAATGTATGAACTCCTTTGGAGAGGAAAAAACACGAAAGCAGCTGTGAGGTCCTTTTGATGTTCATCATGAAAAGAACAAATAGCGTTGATTACCCAGCTGCAACATTTATTTTTGTAACGAGATATTTAATATCTTGGACAAAGAATCAGATGAATTTATACAAGTCTTGTATTTTGTATTTCATATATATATATATATATATATATATATATATATATATATATATATATACACATATATATATATATATATATATATATATATATATATATATATATATTGTGTGTAATGTGTGTGTGTGTGTGTGTGTATGCGTATGCGTATGGATGTATATATGTATTTGTGTAATTCACTATGATCTTGGATCACGTGTTAGACTCGTGATCGGCAGCTACTACCCTCCCGGAAGAGAGCTTAGAGCTCGTATTAGACCGATTTATGAGTAATTTTGTGACCTCACACGCACACACCCTGAACTCCACGAGAGTTGTAGTAACGACTCACAGCGTAGGGATACTGAAATTATTTCAGCCCTGGGCGAGATTCGAACTCGGGCCAGTGTAGTGGCGGCCGCGTTTGCTACCACTGCGCCATCGAGTGTGTATGCATTTGCGTGGGTGCTTGTGTGTGAAAATGATGTCATTAATACTTTCGGAATGTTGTAACACGTAATAGATTTTATTATGGTAAACGTCAGTTGGTTTCGTACTACGGAAATGTGAATTATGAGCCTTCAGCGTCTTTGCATGAGTGTAATGGTATATAGGCTTTGCTCAAACTAAGCTTAATTATTCCATTTAATGGGATTTAGCCGGGACTTGAGTGATTTTGTATAATCACATACTGCAGACTGATAGTATGAATCTTTCTGAAATACATTTTCGATCATTACTGTAATACACGTGAAGTCAGTGTGAATATATGTATAATTATTATTCGTTTAATAGAATTAAAAAAAATCAAATATTTGGTAGCGAGACAATTTGAATGCGAAATGTATTACCCTGGTAGAGTAATGCACACAAAGGACTTGCATGTTCTATAAATATACTCGGCTTTCGTCGTGAAATCTCTCACTTGATGGCCGCATTTATCGTGAGATTAAATGCAGTTATGGATTATCGGTAATGACGCAGAGGTAATGTGTCTCCCAAGTTGTTGAAACTTCTTGATGAAGACGATGAAAGGAAAGTGAAAATTAGAATTCGCGGAACGAAAATCTGTTTTTTTTTTTTTTTCGTTCGCCGCTACAGTTTGTTATTACAGTCAGTGATTTATTTATTTATTTTTATTTATTTATTTATTTATTTATTCATTTATTTATTTAGGTGGTTTAGCATTGAACAACGCTTCCTGTTTTCTTTTTAGTTTTATTAATTATTCACTGCTATTGTTTTGTTGTTCAAATGATACTTGCTCATTCCCCACTCCACCTCCTTCTCTCATTCCTTCCCTCCATTCCTCCCTCCCTTTGTACCTCCATTCCTTACTTCCTTCCTTCCTCCCCTCCTTCTTCCCTCCCTCTCCTCCCTCCCTTTGTACCTCCATTCCTTACTTTCTTCCTCCTCCTTCTCCTTCCCTCCCTCTCTCTCTCTCTATCTCTCTCTCTCTCTCTCTCTCTCTCTCTCTCTCTCTCTCTCTCTCTCTCTCTCTCTCTCTCTCTCTCTCTCTCTCTCTCCCCCCCCCCTCCGTTCCTCCCTCCGTCCATCTCTCCCTCCCTTCCTCTGTATCTCCCCCTCCCCACTCCCTCCCACTCTCCCCTTCCATCATCCCTCCCACCCTCCCCCTCCCACCTCCCTCCTTCCCTCCCTCCTTCCCTCCCTCCCTCCCTCCTTCTCTCCTTCCTCTCTCCTCCTCCTCCTTCCCTTCCTCCTCCTTTCCTTCCACCTACCTCCCTCCTTCCCTTCCTCCCTCCTTTCCTTCCTCCCTCCTTTCCTTCCTACCTCCCCCCTCCTTCCCTTCCCCCCTCCTTCCCTTCCCCCTCCTTCCCTTCCCCCCTCCTTCACTTCCTACCTCCCTCGTTCCCACGTTCCCTTCCCCCCCTCCTTCCCTTCCTACCTCCCTTTCTACCTCCCTCCCTCCCTCTGTACCTTCCATCCTTCTATACTTCCCTCTCTCCCTCTCTCCCTCTCTCCCTCGTTCCCTCGTTCCCTATCTCCCTCCCTCCCTCCCTCCCTCCCTCCTTTCCCATTTGGAAGTCACTATTTTAACCCCTCACAAATGAATTAGGGGGGGTGTTCCCTCAGATGAATAAAATCACACGACGATAGAGTTGTGACTGAGATGTAGAAAACTGGTGACCAACCTCGGCTCGCCCTTCATCACCGTCCACCAATCACCTGTCTGAAAGGGAGAAGGGGGCGTGGCCTCTTTTTTTCGCGTCAACGTGAATGGAGCATAGTGATCATCCCCGTTTTTTATTTCATTCCCCCCTCCCCCTCGCCTTACCCCGTCCCTTCCCCCCTCTCCTCCCATTACCCCCTCCCCTTCCCCCTCCCCTCTCCCTCCCCTCCCCCTCTCCCTCCCCTCCCCTTCCCCCTCCCCTTCCCCCTCCCCTTCCCCCTCCCCTTCCCCCTCCCCTTCCCCCTCCCCTTTCCCCTCCCCTTCCCCCTCCTCGCCCTCCCCCCTCCCCCTCCCTTCCCCCTCCCCTCCCTTCCCCCTCCCTTCCCCTCCCCTCCCTTCCCCTCCCCTCCCTTCCCCCTCCCCCTCACTTCCCCCTCCCCCTCACTTCCCCCTCCCCCTCCCTTCCCCCGTTACCCTTCCCCTTCCCCTGCTCTACCCTTGCATCTGCACTCCTTCCTCCTCCTCCTCCCCCATGCCCTCCTCCTCCTCCTCCTCCTCCTCCTCCTCCTCCTCCTCCTCCCCCTCCTCCTCCTCCTCCTCCTCCTCCTCCTCCTCCTCCTCCTCCCCCATGCCCTCCTCCTCCTCCTCCCCCATGCCCTCCTCCTCCTTCTCCTCCTCTCCCATGCCCTCCTCCCAATCCCCCTCCTCCCCTACGCCTCCTCCCCCTCCCGATCCCCCATCCTATTCCCCTCCTTCTACGACGGTCATCTAATCCTTCCTCTGCCTTTTGAT
>NC_134783.1:46898853-46902020 GCF_046742065.1 Oratosquilla oratoria | reverse complement strand
AGGAACGATTAGACAATTTTATGGATGGGGATGACAGGTGGTGATGGATACGGAACTGCCTAATGTAGGCCTTATGGTCTCTTGCAGTCTCCTCCATTCTTATGTTCTTATATGTTCTTATGTGTGTGTGCGTGCGTGTGTGTGTATGTGTGTGCGTGCGTGTGTGTGTGTGTGTGTGTGTGTGTGTGTGTGTGCGTGCCTGCATGTGTGTGTGCGTGTGTGAGTGCGTGTATGTGTGTGTGTGTGTGTGTGTGCGTGCGTGTATATGTGTGTGCGTGTGTGTGTGTGTGTGTGCGTGCGTGTATGTGTGTGTGTGTGTGTGTGTGTGTGCGCGCGCGCGTGCGTGCGTATATGTGTGTATGTGAGTGTGCGCGTGCGTGTGTGCGTATGTGTGTTAATGTGTATGTGTTTGTGTGTATGTGTACGTGTATGTGCGCGTATGTGTGTGAATGTGTGTGTTCTTGTGTATGTATACGGGTGTATGTGTACGTGCGTATGAGAGTGTGTATGAGTGTGCATGAGTGTGCATGTGTGAATGTGTGTGTTCGTGTGTATGTGTACGGAAGTATGTGTACGTGCGTATGAGGGTGCGTATGATTGCATGTGTGTGTGTGTGTGTGTGTGTGTGTGTGTGTATGCTTGTGTATGTGTACGTGCGTCTGAGCGTGCGTATGAGTGTGCATGTGTATGTGTGTGTGTGTGTGTGTGTGTGTGTGTACGTGCGTGTGTATGCGTGTGAGTGTGTACGCGCGTGCTTGCTTTGTTTCTTTTTATTGTTCGTTCGTTTCTTTGTGAACATTGTTTACCTTCTCCCTTCAGTAATCTCCAGATCTTCTAAACCCTTTTGTTCCGTTCTATTGATTCCAACTTCATTCTAGCTGTCGACATGCGATTTTATTCAGCTGCAAGATAACCCCTTCGCAACAGAAATGTTTGCTACATCTCGATTTGCTCTTCTTCTGTGTTTTACGACTTGAAATTGTATCATAGTTTCCGGGAAGAAATTTTATTCACTTTTTTTTTTTTTTTTTCTCAGACCCTCGCCTCTTTGGACAGAAATCTTTGTTCTGATTTTTTGTTCTCACCACGACGAAAGACCTTACCCCTTCTCCTTTACCCTTTGGTAAAAGACCTTACTTTTAGTCTTTCGCTCTTTGTTCAGAGACCTTCCTATATTCCTTCGTTTATTTGTCAGACCTTCCTCATAATCTTTCGCCCCTTTTGTCGGAGACCTTCCTCATAATAGTTTGCTGTTTTGTCAAAGACCTTACTCATGGTCTTTTGCCCTTTTTGTCAGATACCTTCCTCATAGTCTTTCGTCCCTTCTGTTGAGACCTTCCTCATTCTTTATCCCCATTTTAACAAAAACTTACTATTGGTCTTTCGCTTTTTTTTTTCGTCAGAGGCCTTCCTCAGTCTTTTGTCCCTTTCGTCAAGGACCTTCCTCATATTCCTTCCTCGTATTCCTTCCTCATATTCCTTCGCCCTTTTGTCAGAAACCTTCCACAGAATCTTTTGTATTTTTGTCAGAAACCTTCCTCACATTCCCTCGTCTATTTATCAGAAACCTTCCTCATAGTTTTTAGCCCTTTCGGTCTTATACTTTCCTCATAGCCCGTCACCCCTTTTTGTCGGACCTTCCTAGTACCCCTTCGTCTATTTGCCAGAGACCTTCGTCATAATCTTTCATCTTTTTGTCAGAGGCCTTCCTAACCCGTCGCCCCTTATATCAGGAGACCCTTATAGTCTTTAGACCCCCTGGACAAAGGCTTTCCTCTTAGTCTTTAGCTCTTCCCAGGACAAAGACCTCCCTCCCTCCTTCCCCTTGGCTTCAGGGTCTTCTCCTGTCGGAGTCTTCCCTCAGATCGGTTTCTCGAACTTCCCCCTCTTGGTCCTTCTAGATCCCTCCCCCCCCTCGCCATCGAACTCGCATCGTTATCTCTTCGTAATTAGTGACCGGTTATAGATCGGAGGACTTGGGTGAGGTTTGGCTCGGAAGAGAATTGTGACTCAAGTTTCGGAGAGTCGCTTTGGCTTTGAGGTCGAGCGTCGGTATCCCAATGGATGTCTGAAGGTTGTTCCTTTGGCTGAATGAAGTCGCTTGTTGGTAGCCAGGACAAAATTTGTAAATTGGCTGTGGCAGTCAAAAGGTCAAGCCGTTCTTGCCCATAGACTCCTTATATGAATAAAGTCACCTAGCATGTCCTTTGTTTTCAGACATCTGGTTAAAATGGAATAACGCAGACGTCTTGAAAAAATCCATAACCAAAGATCTATCTCGATGGAATAGTCACCTAACGTTCAGGACAAAACTTGTAAATTGGCTGTAGCAGTCAAAAGGTCAAACCATTCTTGCCCATAGACTCCTTATATAAATAAAGTTGCTTGGCATGTCCTTTGTTTTCAGACATCTGGTTAAAATGGAATAATGGAGACATTTTAAATAAATCCATAGACAAAGATCTGTCGCAATAGAATAGTCACCTAACCTTACATGGAATGAAATTTCTCAAGGGCAATGCAGTTACAGATGGGTTTATTTGGTGGAAATGAAGAAAAGAAATCAATTTCCTGGTTGCCCCGGTTTGGGAGGTTGTTGAGGATAACCTCAAGGTCAAGGTCAAGGTCACGGCCTCGTGTTCCAAATCTTTCTTGAATAGTGATTTTAAGTGTATATATTATACGTCTGAAAGCGTTCATTATGTCCTCTTGTTTGTATTATGCATCTCAAAAGACCTCTCCCCTCAGAATTTGTTCATACTAGCGGTTTGAACCGCGTAGAAACCGCAACGGTACCACACAGTAAAAAAAAAAAAAAAATCGCGGTTTTATGCGAACGCCTCCATTAACTTGCACTGTAATTGAACCGCTGTAGTTTCAACCGCGAAGGTTAAAACCACCAGTGTGAACAGGGCCATATAAGGCGTGAAGTCGAAACGAATTCCAAACCTGTTAGACAATAAAAGGCAGACTATACACACAAAACTTTTCTGAACACTATTGTATGTTTCTCTTACGAAGACACAAGGATGTGTTTTTATGAGCATGTTTAGTCTTGTTCATTCCACAACGGAATTTACCATTTTATCTTGAAGATTCATAGATGATGTCATTGACGCAAAAAAAAAAAAAAAAAAAAAAAAAAAAAAAATACAACTATTTTGCAG
>NC_134783.1:46826353-46893853 GCF_046742065.1 Oratosquilla oratoria | reverse complement strand
GCTTTGATTATGGGTGTTAATTGGAAAATAAGAATGAAGCCTTGATTGGGACGAAGGGGAGGTGAAGGGTACTTACTGGATGGTAGTATGTGTAAGATGTGATGGCTGAAGTCTTTGATATATAACATACATATGTACACACGCGTGCGCACACACACACACACACAAACACACACACACACACACACACACACACACACACACACACACACACACACACACACACACACACACACACACACACACACACACACACTCTCTCTCTCTCTCTCTCTCTCTCTCTCTCTCTCTCTCTCTCTCTCTCTCTCTCTCTCTCTCTCTCTCTCTCTCTCTCTCTCTCTCTCTCTCTCTCTCTGTCACTCTCTGTCTCTCTCTCTCGTCACAGCATTACCCATAGATCGGTCATATATGAGCTCTGAGCTCTCTTCCGGGAGGATAATAGCTGTCGATCACGAATCCAATAAGTGATCCAAGACATGATGAATCACACACACAGGGAGAGAGAAAGAGAGAGAGAGAGCGCGCGTGCGAGAGAGAGAGAGAGAGAGAGAGAGAGAGAGAGAGAGAGAGAGAGAGAGAGAGAGAGAGAGAGAGAGAGAGAGAGAGAGAGGGAGAGAAAAGAGGCTGAAGGAGAGGACAGGGAAAAGAAAGTGTAAAGAAAAAGGCAAAAAGGAATGGCGGGAGATGGAGGGAGATCAAAGGTGAGACGGGAAAGATATTGAAAGGGCATCGCCGTATGGGGGTCAAGTCTCTCGGGAGAAGAAAAAAAAAAGGACGAGGGAAAAGAGAGGGGGAAGAGGGAGGAGAGGTGGGGAAGAGAGGGGAGAGGGAGGAGAGAGGTGGAAGAGGGAGGAGACAGGGGGAAGAGGGAGGAGAGAGGGGGAAGAGGGAGGAGAGAGGGGAAGAGGGAGGAGAGAGGAGGAAGGGATGGCTAGGGGAAGAGGAAGAAGAGTTGGGAAGGGAAGGGGAGCGTTTGGAGTTGTTGTATGGGTGGGAAGGGGAGGGGGAAGATTAGTTGAAGAGGGAGGAGGGGAGAAGAATTTGCAAGAGGGAGCCAACTATGGAGCATCTGAGTGGGAAGACCAAATCTCTCTATCTCTCTCTCTCTCTCTCTCTCTCTCTCTCTCTCTCTCTCTCTCTCTCTCTCTCTCTCTCTCTCTCTCTCTCTCTTCTCTCTCTCTCTGTGTCTCTCTCTCTCTCTCTCTCTCTCTCTCTCTCTCTGTCTCTCTCTCTCTGTCTGTCTCTCTCTCTGTCTCTCTCTCTCTGTCTGTCTGTCTCTCTCTCTCTGTCTGTCTCTCTCTCTCTCTCTCTCTCTCTCTCTCTCTCTCTCTCTCTCTCTCTCTCTCTCTCTCTCTCGCTCTCTCTCTCTCTCGCTCTCTCTCTCTCTCTCTCTCTCTCTCTCTCTATCTCTCTCTCCCTCTCTCTCCCTCTCCCCCCCTCCCTTCCTCTCCCCCCTCCCTTCCTCTCCCCTCTCCCTTCCTCTCTCCCCCCTCCCTTCCTCTCCCCCCCTCCCTTCCTCTCTCCTCCCTCCCTTCTTCTCTTCCCCCTCCCTTCCTCTCTCCCTTCCTTTCTTCCTCCCTCCTTCCTCCCTCCCTTCTCCTTTCCCTTCTGTCTTCCTTTATTTAGAATTCATGACACTTAAAAAAACTTCATAACTCTTCATAATACTTTATAACACTCCATAACACTTCATAACACTTTACAAAATTTCATAACACTTTATAACACTTTATAAAAATTCATAACACTTCATAACACTTCATAACACTCTGTAACACTTCATAATACTTATGAAACTTCATAATACTTTATAAAACTTCATATCACCTTATAACACTTCATAAAACTTCATAAAACTTTATAACACTTCATAAAACTTTATAACATTTCATAAAATTTCATAACACTTCATAACACTTTATAACACTTCATAACACGCCTTACCCTCTTCAAAAGTGATGGGGGAGCCAAAAAAGATAAATAAGGTATTCTGGTGGCAGAAAAAAAATTGCTACACGGCGTAGAAAAGGTTAATCGAAATAGCCTATAAACTCTAACCTATCGACGTGGAGCCACGAAGATAAATGTAAAATGTTTTTTGGTAGAGAGAATAAAAGGACAAGTGGCAACTGGTGGTGAAGGTCTGAAGCCATGAAGGAGGGAACTCTATATTCGCAAAGAGCTGTGACGTTTCATACTTGAAGTAAACAATCTCGAAGAAAGTGAATTAGCACTTGGAAGGGAATGAAGGGGGACTGGGGAAAGAGTGGATGTTCGAGGACGAGTGTTGAGGGTGAGAGGGAGAGGATGAGCTTTTGGCAGCCAGGAGCACCCAAGGTGAGGGTGAGGGTGGGGGTGGGGATGGGGGTCCTTCAAGGACGAGAGGGAGATTTCGATGTGTATTAGAGGGGAATTTGATCAAACGAGGGGAAGATGACGAGTTGAGAGACGACCGAACGTGGTGAGGATATCGAGGGGAGGGAGGGAGGGAGAGAGAGAGCGAGAAAGGGAGCGAGAGAGACAGGAAAGTAGAGGGGTTGGGAGTGAAGGTTTGAGAAAACGAGATATGGACAAAGGAAAGGAATAAAAAAATGTAGAGAGAAAAGAAGAAGAAAAGGATGAATAGGATGAAGATGACATCTGGTGGAAAACTGTATATGAATTGAAAATAGAGAAAACAATAAAATCGAACTAGTGTGAGAGTACGCGTGAGAATTGAGTGAGAGTGAAAGTGAGAAAATGAGGTCGCGAGTAGGGACTGATTAATTCTGTGTGGACGGGTGGGGTGGTTAAGGGGCCGGGGTCGGTAATATGACCCCTAAAGTAGAGATGAATAAGGACTGTATTAGCATGACGCGGTCGAGGATCGAACTGGTTCGGAAAGATGTAGTGTCGGGGAGGGAATTCAGCGCTGAAGTAGAAACGTCGATGTTCTGGGTGGTGGACTTCAGTCATGTTTTTCTGACTAGCGGAAGACCTGTATATCGTGAGTCCTGAGTCTTGTTTTCTTGGATCACTGTCTTGTCCTGTGATTCTCAACCAAGGGTCCGTGACCCCTTGGGGGGGCATAGTGTTTCAAAAGTAGGGCCACGATTTGGAAACTAGTGGTTGTTAGTGCATGCACAGCGATTAACTTCAGTGATGAGGTGGTCTGATTTAGGCTAAAGAACAGCAATACATAAGTTTTTTTAATGGAAGCACAGCGACTAACTTTAGTGATGAAGTGATCTAATACAGGCTAAATAACAGCAATACATAAGTGCTGTTAGTGAATGCACAGCGATTAACTTTAGTGATGAGGTGGTCTAATGCAGGCTAAAGTACAACAATACATAAGTGTTGTTAGTGAATGCACAGGGATTAACTTTAGTGATGAGGTGGTCATTATAATGTAGGCTAAAGTACAGTAATACATAAGTGTTGTTAGTGGATGCACAGCGATTAACTTTAGTGATGAGGTGGTCTAATGTAGGCTGAAGAACAGCAATACATAAGTGTCGTTAGTGAATGCACAGCGATTAACTTTAGTGATGAGGTGGTCTAATGTAGGCTAAAGAACAGAAATACATAAGTGTTGTTAGAGGATGCACAGCGATTAACTTTAGTGATGAGGTGGTCTAATGCAGGCTAAAGTACAACAATACATAAGTGTTGTCAGTGAATGCACAGGGATTAACTTTAGTGATGAGGTGGTCATTATAATGTAGGCTAAAGTACAGTAATACATAAGTGTTGTTAGTGGATGCACAGCGATTAACTTTAGTGATGAGGTGGTCTTATGTAGGCTGAAGAACAGCAATACATAAGTGTCGTTAATGAAGCACAGCGACTAACTTTAGTGATGAAGTGATCTAATACAGGCTAAATAACAGCAATACATAAGTGCTGTTAGTGAATGCACAGCGATTAACTTTAGTGATGAGGTGGTCTAATGCAGGCTAAAGTACAACAATACATAAGTGTTGTTAGTGAATGCACAGGGATTAACTTTAGTGATGAGGTGGTCATTATAATGTAGGCTAAAGTACAGTAATACATAAGTGTTGTTAGTGGATGCACAGCGATTAACTTTAGTGATGAGGTGGTCTAATGTAGGCTAAAGAACAGCAATACATAAGTGTCGTTAGTGAATGCACAGCGATTAACTTTAGTGATGAGGTGGTCTAATGCAGACTAAAGTACAACAATACATAAGTGTCGTTAGTGAATGCACAGCGATTAACTTTAGTGATGAGGTGGTCTAATGCAGACTAAAGAACAGCTATACATAAGTGTCGAATACATGAAAAAAACGTATTGAGAACCACTGGAATCTAGTCCCTAACTTGCATGCAATCAATAGGCAAATGAATACACACTGGATGATAAGTTTAGAGGTTGCATAAACATAACATTTTCCATGTGTTCAACTAAATCTTGATACTCCAGTTCACTATTCATGTAAATTGCCTCTGTTTGAAGCTTAGTTCTATCAAACTACGCGATTTGCGATGTCTCATTCACCTTGATTTGGGTAGGGTTAACGCCCTGACCTCTGGAAGTTTGGTTTGGTATGTATTTTATTAAAATATTCAAATTTTTAAGATTATCGATTTTCTGGTATTTTTTGTAGCCCCTCCATTATCCTTTTTTACAAAAAATAAACAAATAAATAAATAAGATAAATAGATAAAAATGAATAACCAAACAAACAAATAAAATAATAGTAATAAAATAAAATAAATATTAATAAAGAATTAGAAATAAATTAATGAAACACACACACACACACACACACACACACACACACACACACACACACACACACACACACACACACACACACACACACACACACACACACACACACACACACACACACACACACGCATATACACACATATACATACATGTAAATGAAAAATCCTTGGGTTGAAAATAAGCTCATGTAACGTATAATCTAGTCCTCTGACCTGCACATCTGTTGCCAGCTTCATTTCAGAGGCAGCTGGTTTGGTGGAATGCTCATCCGTTGTATCGTATGCTAAGCAGGAGGATGGGCAGTTTCAATATCCTACTGTGAATTAACTGTGAGCAAATGGGTCGAGCTGGATATTTCTGCTTTTCTCGCCAGAAGATTTTATTCAAATGGGGAAAGTTTATCTCCAGTCCTTTTTTTTTTTTTTTTTTTTTTTTTTTTAATAACCGCAACGCAAATGTTTGGAATAAACTACCTCATGTCATGAGTTAAGAAAAATAAAAACTGAATTATATGGAGTGAAAACACACAACCAACTTGTTTCCCAGCACCGTGAATTCGTACACCTCAATAAAGTCAGTGGTTCTTCATTAGTTCCGATGTTTCAGTTCGCAAGCAGCCCTGTAAAGACCAATAGGTCTCTTTGTTTGTATCTCCTTTGTATTCCTTTGTGTTCCTTTGTCAAGATAATTTCAGGTAATTCTTTGGGTTCTCAGCCTATTGGTGGAGAATTCAACAAACACGTTTAGTCGAGTAACATAGTATGTCTGGCAACGCGTACTGCAAATCAATGATGTCACTTTTTTTTTTACTTTTATTCTATTTTATTTCTTCAGTATTATTATCATTTTTATATAACGATTGTGGTGACTGTTTTTGGGATTGGTTTCAGATTTCTGTGGTCGGAATCCTAAAGGGGATTATTAAGTCTCGGGAGTAAAATGCCTGTTGAGCAAAGAAGGGAGAAGGCAGGAGATAGAGATGAGAGGAGAGTGGTTGTGTGTAGATGATACTGTTATGCATGGAAGGGTGGGACGGGGGATGTGGGGTAAAGGGTGCTTATGTGTGAATGGGGGGTCACCGATTAAGTGAAGAGGCCTTGCTGTGGATGTACTGTGTCTTGCTACATTGCTTCTGACCTAAGGCACTGGGCGGGATACAGGGATGACCCGTCATCCATGAGGAGCTAAGATGAAAGGGGGGAACGGGTGATGGATGGGAGTGGAATTGGTGGAAGTGGGTGCATACCTTGGGCTTGGCTACCTCCCTTATGAGGGGGAAAAAGCTCTTGGCATGGAGATATAAAATAAAATATGGAGATCTGTAAATAGCAGTGAGGATGATCTTAATCGCAGACACCCACAACGAACGGCTTAACGTCTAAATTGTCATATTAGATATCTGTAACACCTTTATGCTAGGAGCCAGCCCTCGAGCTGAATAGAATTACTTGGTGTTAGAGAGAACTTGATCCACAAAATATCCTACAGAAGATTGAGAATATTCCCTGGGGATATGTGATGGTTGTGGTGGAGGAGGACGAAGAGGAGGAGGGGGAGGAAAGTGAGGAAAGTGAGGAGCGTTCCAGAGGTAAGATCTGTGATGAGGAAGGCCTCTGGAGGACGAGAGCATCCTAGAGGTAAGACTTGTGTTGAGGACGGCCTTTGGAGAACGATGAGTGACTGAGGACGACGTGTGACTGAGTACATGAGGAGGCCTGCTGGCCTGCTGGCTGTTGCCACTTGGAAGTGATGCAGCCAATCAGGAGCAGTCTTCAACAGGCAAAGGAGCCCGCCGACCCAACGGACCTAACCTAATGTCCAGAGGCCGCGTAGGGACGTGCTTTGATTGGCTCCTGGGCTTGCATGGAGTGAACGATACTTATGCATTTCTGTTCAGTGAGACTTGGGGTTCGGTTGAATGATTTTTGACTGCAGAGTGTTTTTGCTTTTTTCATTTTTATGGTAAAACAGTTTTGAGGAAGTCAAAATTAGTCATAATAAAAGAAGACTACAGCTGCAGGGGAGGGGTTGATTACGACAGGAGGTTTCATATCCGAGTGTAGTTTTTCTTTTTTCCCTTTTGTGTAAGAGTTTTTCTCACAGGAGAGTAAAACGTGTGAATGTTTTTAACAATTGTTGCCTCGATTTTCAATCTCTGGAAACCTTGCACGCTCACAGTAGATAGTAATTGTCCACGGGACTTCCACTGAGGAGGAGGAGGAGGAGGAGGGGGGAGTAGAAGGGAAAAGAGGAAAAGGAAGAGGAGAAGGGCGAAGAGGGAGAAGAGGAGGAGAACAGGATCAGTCGCCGTTTGTCAGCTTATGAGAATCAAGTGGAAGAAATACAGTTGAA
This sequence comes from Oratosquilla oratoria, assembly GCF_046742065.1. Lineage (NCBI taxonomy): Eukaryota > Metazoa > Arthropoda > Malacostraca > Stomatopoda > Squillidae > Oratosquilla > Oratosquilla oratoria. The sequence continues at coordinate 46,886,761 of NC_134783.1, read as the reverse complement.
ATTCATAGATTTCATGGGCCCAGTCCGGGAACCGGGTGTCGGCCCCTCAGGGCTGCACCTCTAGATGGAAGTGAAGCGGGGGGCTTAAGGGTTTTGAAAATGAACAACAAGGAGATGATTTGATCTGCTGTCCATCTTGAAGGACCACCAGAAGCAGGTACCCGTCATTGGTTCTTGTGAAAGGTCTTGGAAAGGTCTAAATTATGTTACAATTGGGAGTTTGGGAAAATAAATTTGCGATAATGACTTTTGTTGGTGCAAGATGGAGGAAATCAACCACGAGCAATAATTCTTCCAGCGTATCTTGTTACATTGTTATGGTGTTACGGTGAAAGGATTTCATCACGATGAAATACATGTTCCGAACAAAAACGGAAAAATGATGATGAAGGTGGTGGTGAGGGTGGTGATGGTGTTGATGATGATAGTAGTAGTAGTAATAGTAGTAGTAGTAGTTCGGTGCTTCCCTTGCACTTTATTTTTTGTTAAGCTAAGAGGAATTCTCCAAAGAAAAGAAGTGGCCACTGCCTTAAAAAAAAAAAAATAAAAAAAAAATGGTGTGTCAGACAGACATAAAATTCTTAATGACTACATTTATTTTCTTTTATTTTTTCTGAAATCATCACGGCACCATTCCACTATTCTTGGACGACTCCGAATTATAAGGCTTGATATCGGCACCCTGCCAAAAGTGATGAATTAGTATGAATTCCGAATTACAGTATGCTTAAACTTTGTAACACCACAGAACCCTGAATAGATTCTCTGGGAATGCCAGATAACGTTTATAACCCAGACTGGAGGATATCAGTCTTTTATGAAGTATTGTTAATTTTTTGAAGAAAAAAAAAAATGCACTGAAAATTGTCTAAAAAAAAGTCCCTACGAAAATTTACACGATCATCAAAAGCGTCAGACCCAAAAAATGTAAGAAAATAAATAAATAAATAAATAAAAATAAATAAATAAATAAATAAAAATAATAATGATGATAATATATTATTATTATTATTAACAATATTAGAAATAGATCAAATCCAATGTCGCACGATGTCTTGCACACTACCTGGCGTAAGATGCTACTTAACTGGTCGTTTACTTGGAGTTCCCACGGGGGAGTTGGCGAGTTACGTGATTCATTTTTCTACTTCTCACTAATAAAGACCCATGAAACCTTAAGCCTGGAACGCATTAAGCCCTGAATAAAACCGTCTTCAGGACTTCATTAAAGAACTTTACGTTAAATCTTCTTGGGATAGACGCGTCATTAGCGGCACAATCATTGGACCACTCTTTCAAATCTCCTCACTCTCGCGAATTCTCTCTCACGCGAAATTTCAACTTCGCGAAATTTCATCTCACGCGGTCTCACTGCAGAAGGGCCTTCCTCGTTCAGTCTCGCTGTGAAAAACAGTTTCATTCTCACGATAGCTTAAGCCTCGGGGCAAGTTGAGAGGCAAGTCAGGTGTTCAAGTTACTTGAACAGGAGAGGAAAGCGAGCAAATGCATGTTCACACAGGACACTAGTCTCTGACATGGCCTGTGTGAACGTGTACTTGCCCGCTTTCCTCTCTCAAGTAACTCGCACATTTGACTTGCCTCTCAACTTGCCCCGTGTAAACGAGTCTACTCTCGTCTAGGCAAGTAGTCTTTGCGTTTCTACAGCGCTGTCCTATGGTGCTGTGTTTATAATGTTGATATTCCTTCATGGTAATTTAACCCAATGATTTCCCAAATCAGAGGAACTAATTACCTCATTGTTGTTAGTTAATTACTCCTAGTGTGGTAATTTCTCATTTAAAGGAAGTAACGACAGTTTTTACACTCTAAAAATCTATAATTGCCTATTAAACTGAGAGTAACTGTTTTTAGTGGGTGTGTGACATCTCTATTTAATGCTCTAATAAGCTAATGTTCTAATTAGTAAAAGGAAAAATAAGTCCTTTGATATTAAGTGTGTGTGATTCACCATGGTCTTGGATCACGTGTTGGACTCGTGATCGACAGCTATTTCCCTCCCGGAAGAGAGCTCAGAGCTCGTATATGACCGATCTATGGGTAATGCTGTGACCTTACACGCACCCCCCCCAACTCCCCGTCCACGAGAGTTGGAGTAACAACCCGCAGCGCAGCGATACTGAAATTATTTCAGCCCTGAGCGGATTCAAACCCGGACCGCCGTACTGGTGGCCGGGAACTCTACCACTGCGCCATCAAGCAGTGTGTATGTGTGTGTGTGTGAGCACGCGCGCGTGTGTGTACATGTACATGTACATATGTATTTGTGTATATGTTCATGTGTATATGTATTTATATGTAAATGCATATATGCTTGTATATGTACATGTAAGTATATGTGTACATGTTCATGTGTATATGTATATATTTATATGTAAATGTATATATGTGTATATGTACATGTACATATTTGTACGTGTACATCTTCATGTGTTTATGTATATGTTTATATTTGTATGTATACATGTTTGTGTATATTTACATGTACATATTTATATGTACATGTGTACATGTTCATATGTGTATATGTTTATATGCACACATATATATACATATATATATGTATATATATATATGTATATATGTTTGTGTTTGTGTATATGTATATGTAGAGTGGCTGTTGCTTGTCATTTAGGTCTAATAACGTCATTATAATGCAGTTTACAGCATTCAGATCCACAATATCGCTTCACGTACCATACTCAGCATGTTAATGATGTTATGACCGCAATACAGTGCGAATAAATTACCTCGTCTGCATGTGATATGCAAAATTAATTTTTATTTTTTCGAATAACCTTTTTTTATTATTATTTTGCTGCGGACATTTTTCGGTTGTCTTTTAGTTTTTTCTTTTTTCGTTAGATATATCAAAATATTTTGTGTTGTAACTAACATGGCTTAAGTGAAATCGAGCGGGTTTCAATTGATTAAATTCATCATTCGACTTCCACGTATTGGGAAGTGAGAAATCCATAATAGGGTAAAGCGCTGGCAGTTGTGGCAAGCCGTTTTTTTTTTTTTTTTTTTTTTTTTTTTTTTTTTTTTTTTTTTTTTTTTTTTTTTTTTTTTTTTTTTTTTTGTAAGGCCGACCTCGGGTCTCCTTCCCGTCTGTCCAGAGCTGTTTGGAACCAAGGCGGAAAGTCCTCAACGGGTTCCAAGTGTCGAACTCACGACTACCTAATGAACTCAACACGGTATCCATTGGGCTACCGCGCGGCCTTTCCAATTTACATTTTATTAAAACAATTTTTTCTCTTTTTCCAAAAAGAAAAAAAAAATATTTTGACGTTTTTTTTTTAACTAATTTGTTTCAAACTCATTAAAACTCAACTGAAACTCTTTTAGTATTGTCTTAATTTGAGTGGTACTAATTCCATCAGAATTCCTGGAGCCCAGTATTATGTAAAGTATTTTTTGAGTAGTATGTAAACTTTTTTGAGCTGATTAAGTATTTTCTTTTATCGCAAAAAGCTATATCCCAGTATCTACAATTCTTCCACAGGAATAATTTAGATCTCAACGTTTACAATGATAAATACCTGGCATGGTTTTGTCACCACATGTTAACGTGTGTGTATGCATCTATGTAATGTCCGCATGTATGTTAAGTATATGTATATATATATATATATATATATATATATATATATATATATATATATATATATATATATATACTAGACACATACTGTATGTACTGTATGAACGCATGTGTGTGTGTGTGTGTGTGTGTGTGTCGCGTGCGAGTGTCCTCTTTTCTTTACCACATTTTTTCCTAGCTTTACACCAGTGTTTTGAATCTTTGTGAAAATAGATGAAATGAATAAATTGATAAGTAAATAAATTTATTAGTAAATAGAAATAAATTAATACATCAGTATGGGATTTTTACACATTGAAAAAATAAAAAATAATGACAAAACCGGTTTTATACACATTTAAAACAAACGTGTCTGTAACCGCCGGAAGTGTCTGAAGACCAGAATTTAAGAGTCAGAAAACGGCGGTCTCCCATAAGGACCTAGAAAAGAGAGGAAAAGGAGAGAGGGAGAAAGAGAGCGAGAGAGCCAGAAGAGAAGGGGTGGAGCTTGTTCTGCCATGAAATTCAGCCAATGTTTAGTGCAAACCCTCTTTTTCTTTTGGTCTTGGTTCTGCTCTCCTTCTGGCCTCTTTAGCGGATCCTACAACTAAAAGGTATAGCTCATCGGTGTCTTCCTCCTCCTCCTCCTCCTCCTCCTCCTCCTCCTCCTCCTCCTCCTCCTCCTCCTCCTCCTCCTCCTCCTCCTCCTCCTCGTATTCCTCCTCGTACTCCTCCTCCTCCTCCTCGTACTCCTCCTCCTCCTCCTTCTCCTCCTCCTCCTCCTCCTCTTCTTATTCCTCCTCCTCCTCTTCTTATTCCTCCTCCTCCCCTTGCTCGTACTCCTCCTCCTCCCCCTCCTCGTACTCCTCCTCCTCCACGTACTCCTCGTCCTCCACGTACTCCTCCTCTTACTCCTCCTCCTCCTCCTCCTCGTACTTCTTCTCCTAGTCTTTTTCCTCCTCCTCCTCCTCTTTCTACTCTTTCACCTCCTCTTTCTGCTCTTTCACCTCCTACTACTACTACCACTACTACTACTACTACTCCATGTACTCCTCTTTATCTTCCTACTATTACTACTCTCCTCCTTCTCCTCCTATTACTACTCTCCTCCTTCTCCTCCTACGACCCCTACTACTCCTCCTCAACCTCACTTTCCCTTTCCTCCTCCTCAACCTCCCTTTTCCCTTTCCTCCTCCTCCTCCTTTTTCTTTTCCCTTCCTCCTCCTCCCCCTCCTCACCTCTTCCTCATCCTCATCCTCCCTCCTCACCTCCTTCTCTTCCTCCTCCTCCCTTCTCACCTCCTCCTGACCTCCTTCTCCTCCTCCTCCTCCTCCTTATCTCCTCTTCCCCTTCCTCCTCCTACTAATCTTAATTCTATTACTACTCCTCCTACTAATTCTAATCCTACCCCTATTCCCCCTTTTACTCCTTTTCCTCGTCCCTCCTCTCTACTTCTCTCCTCCTCTTCTCTCCTTTTCCTCCTCTTCCTCCTCTTTTTTTTTCTTTCCCTTCCTCATTCTTCACCCCCTCCTCCTCGCCTATTCTTCACCCTCCTTCTTCTTCCCCCTTTTACTCCTTACTCCTCCTCATCCTTTATCCCTCCTTATTCATTCCCCTCCTCATTCTTCCCTCCTCATCCCTCCCCTCCTCATCCCTCCCCTCCTCATTCTTCCCACCTCTTCCTCCTAGATCTTCCCCCTCCTTTCTACCTCTTTCTTCTTCCCCCTCCTTATCCTACACCCCTTTATCCTTCTCATCCTTCGCTATCCCCGTCTTCCACCTCCTCCTCATCATCATCTCCTCTCCCCCTCTTTCTTCCCCCTTCCTCCTCGTTTCTCCTCCTCCTTTCTCCTCCTCCTTCTCTCCCCTTCTCCCCTCCTTTTCCTTCTCTCTCTTTATTCTTCACCACCTCTTCCCTCTCCTCACACCCTCTTCCCCCTCCTCAACATTCCTCCCCTCTTTCTCCTCTCCTCCTCATTCTTCTCTCCTCCTCCTCCTCCTTCCTCCCCTCTTTCTCCTTCTCTCCTCATCCTTCTCTCCTCCTTATCCTTCCTCCTCTCTTTCTCATTCTCTCCCCATCCTTCTCTTCTCCTCATCCTCCCCTCTCTTCCTCATCCTTCTCTCCTCCTCATCTCTCCTCCCCTCTTTCTCCTTCTCTCCTTATCCTTCTCTCCTCCTCACCCTTCCCCCTCTCCTCCTCATCCTTCCCCCTCTCCTCCTCATCCTTCCCCCTCTCCTCCTCATCCTTCTCATCCTTCCCCCTCTCCTCCTCATCCTTCCCCCTCTCCTCCTCATCCTTCTCATCCTTCCCCCTCTCCTCCTCATCGTTCCCCACTCTCCTCCTCATCCTTCTCTTCTCATCCTTACCCCTCTCTCCCTCATCCTTCCCCCTCTCTCCCTCATCCTTTCCCCTCTCTCCCTCATCCTTTCCCCCCTCTCCCACATCCTTCCCCCTCTCCTCCTCATCCTTCCACACTCTCCTCCTCGGCCACCGCTTCTGTCGCCGTCGGCATTCCCCCCCGTTTAGGGCAATTTGCATCTTATGACGGAGCCACGTCAGAACCTTTCCCTGTTTAGATATCGCGATGCCGACAAGTTACCCTACTCTGCCCTCTTAATCCTCCTCCTCCTCCTCCTCCTCCTCCACCTCCTCCTCCTCCTCCTCCTCCTCCTCCTCCTCCTCCTCCTCCTCCACCTCCTATCCTCCTCCTTGTCCTCCTCCTCCTCCTTCCCATCGTCGACCATTATGTTCTTTCGTACGCTCTATCTCCAATCTGTCTTTGTTTATTGGTGGAAGGTAATAGTTCCATTTGCATCGTGATGTGGTTGTGAGTATGGAGGCTTCCTCACGATAACGCAATTCGGGACTGTCAGCCCCTGACGTCATGGTGTCTGAGTCTCAAGATGAATGTCATATTATGAGATAATGTCATATGACGAGATGACTGAAAGTATGACATAAGCGTCAGTCTATCAACAACTCGTTGTGTTGTTTCTTTGTTGTGTTTTAGGAAAATTTGCTTAAATGTGTTTAGATGTGCCTGTGTATTTAGTATTTCCTTAGTGTTGATGTTAACTTTTACTCAGTCTTAGGATGGATATCTTGTTTATTTCATGAAAAGTTACTTGAATGTGTTTATATTTGACGATGTATTCAGTTCTCCCTAAGGCTCGTTTCTAACTTGTGCCCTCACCTCCTCCTCCTCCTCCTCCTCCTCCTCCTCCTCCTCCCTCTCCTCCTCCCTCTCCTCCTCCTCCTCCTACCTCTCCTCCTCCTCCTCCTCCTCCTCGATCTCCTCGTAAATAAATCAGAAAAATATTGCTAAACCTTGGTCCGTCCCCATCTCGAATACTGTATACAATTTTGGTCCCCATACTACCAGAAAGATATTAGTAAACTAGAAAGAGTGCAACAGAGAATGATTAAAATGGTACCAAGGCTGAGAAATCTGCCGTATGAAAAAAGACTTAAAAGTCTAAACTTATTCTCAATTTCAAAAAGAAGAATGCGAGATTTAATCGAGGTTTTTAAAATGTTCAAAGGCTTTGACATCAAAGTCGAAGATTACTTCTTATTAGACCAATCAAATGCAAGAAGTCACGATCTTAAAGTAATTGGGAAAAGATTTTCTTCGAATGAAAGTAAGCACTTCTTCTTTAACCGGGTTGTTAATGTGTGCAATTCGATACCTTCCACTGTCGTTGAAAGTAACACAAAATCAACATTAGAAAATCGCTTAGATAAATATTTGGACTCTAATCCGCAAATAAAATATTATCCCTTGTAATAAAAGATCGGACAACCAGGCATTTGTTATTAGATAGGATAGTCGTAGCAGTAGTGTTAGTTCATCTTCTACCCTGTTTTCTTAACTGTAGCTTAGTTTAGTAAACACAAACAGCAACGTTAGGGCCAGTAGGCCTACTATTGTTTGTTCTTCCTTTTTGTTCCTCCTCAATCTTCTCGACAATCTCCTCCTCCTCGTCCTCCTCCTCCTCCTCAGCCTCCTCCTCCTCAGCCTCCTCCTCCTCAGCCTCCTCCTCCTCAGCCTCCTCTTCCTTCTCAATCTCCTCGCCCTCCTCCGCCTCCTCCTCCTCAGCCTCTTCCTCCTCCTCCTCAGCCTCTTCCCTCTCCTCAATATCCTCCTCAACCTCCTCCTTAACCCTAGAGCCACATCGCTGTTTTTGACGAACGTAAACCACATCGCCGGGAGAATTTTACCCTTTTTTGGAAAGAAAAAAAAAAAAAACATGCTTAACTTCAAAACAGGTTTATTATAAAATAAACGTTGAAAGAGTAACTCTTAAACTTTAGAATGATGATATGTAAACTTAATTAGTACTTTGTTAACCCTGTACGTGATTTAATGCAATGTAAGGTAAAATCATTAAACGAAAAGTGTGTGCATGCGCACGGGAGAAAATCTCCCTGCGATGTGGTTCAAGGGTTAATACCCTTCTTTTCAGCATCCTCCTCCTCCTCAGCAATTTCCTCCTCAATATCCTCCTCAACCTCCTACTACTCCTCCTTAATATCTTCCTCGGTCCCCTCCTCTTCCTCAATATTCTCTTCCTCAACCTTCTCTTCCTCCTCTTCAATATCCTTTTCAATCTCCTCCTCCTCAATCTCCTCCTCCTCAATCTCCTCAATCTTCTCCATAATCTCCTCCTCAATCTCCTCCTCAATCTTCTCCATAATCTCCTCACTCTCCTCCTCCTCAACCTCCTCTTCCTCCTACTCCACCTCCTCTTCCTCCTTCTACTCCACCTCCTCTTCCTCCTTCTACTCCACCTCCTCTTCCTCCTTCTACTCCACCTCCACTTTCTCTTCATCCTTCTCCTCAATATCCTCCTCAATATCTTCCTCCTCCTCAGCCTCATGCTCCCCTTCCACCTCAATATCCTCCTCCGCAGTGTCCTTTCCCTCCTCAATCTTCTTCTCCCCAACCTCCTCCACCTCAACCCCGCCCTTCTCCTCCCCAACCTCCTCCTCCTCAACCCCGTCCTTCTCCTCCCCAACCTCCTCCTCAACCTCCTCCTCCTCAACCTCCTCCTCCCCAACCTCCTCCTCCTCCCCAACCTCCTCCTCCTCCCCAACCTCCTCCTCCTCCCCAACCTCCTCCTCCTCCCCAACCTCCTCCTCCTCCCCAACCTCCTCCTCCTTCCCAACCTCCTCCACCCTCCTCCCTAACCTCCTCCACCCTCCTCCCTAACCTCCTCCACCCTCCTTCCTAACCTCCTCCACCCTCCTCCCCAACTCTCCTCCTCCTCCCCAACTTCCTCCTCCTCCCCAACCTTCTCCTCCCCAACCTTCTCCTCCCCAACTTCCTCCTCCTCCCCAACTTCCTCCTCCTCCCCAACTTCCTCCTCCTCCCCAACCTCCTCTTCCCCAACATCCTCCTCCTCTCCAACATCCTCCTCATCCCCAACCTTCTCCTTCCCAACCTCCTCCTCATCCCCAACCCTCCTCCGCCTCCTCCCCAACTCCTCCTCCTCCTCCCCAACCTCCTCCTCCACCTCCCCAACCTCTTCCTCCTCCTCCCCCACCTCCTCCTCCTCCTCCCCAACCTCCTCCTCCTCCTCCACACCATCCTCCTCCTCCTCCCCACCCTCCTCCTCCTCCTCCCCCCCCTCCTCCTCCTCCTCCCCACCCTCCTCCTCCTCCTCCCCACCCTCCTCCTCCTCCTCCCCCCACCCTCCTCCTCCTCCTCCCCACCCTCCTCCTCCTCCTCCCCACCCTCCTCCTCCTCCTCCCCACCCTCCTCCTCCTCCTCCCCACCCTCCTCCTCCTCCTCCCAACCTCCTCATCGTCCCCACCCTCCTCCTCCTCCTCCCAACCTCCTCCTCGTCCCCACCCTCCTCCTCCTCCCCAACCTCCTCCTCCTCCCCACCCTCCTCCTCCTCCCCAACCTCCTCCTCCTCCCCAACCTCCTCCTCCCCAACCTCCTCCCCAACCTCCATCTCCTCCACCACCTCCTCCTGCACCTCCTCCTGCACCTCCTCCCCCTCCACCTCCTCCTGCCCCTCCTCCTCCTCCATCTCCTCCTCAACCTCCACATCCTCCTTAACCTCCTCCATATACTCCTCGACCTCCTCCACATCCTCCTCCACATCCTCCACATCCTCCTCCACATCCTCCTCAACCTCCTCCACATCCTCCTCAACCTCCTCCTCAACATCCTCCTCCTCAACATCCTCCTCCTCAACACCCTCCTCCTCAACATCCTCCTCCTCAACACCCTCCTCCTCAACATCCTCCTCCTCAACATCCTTCTCAACATCCTCCTCCTCAACATCCTCCTCAATATCCTCTTCCTCCTCAATCTTTTCTTCCTACTCCCTCTATTCCTTCACCTCCTTCACCTCCTCCTCGTCCTTAGCCTCCTCTTCCTTCTATCTCCCTCCACCTTCTCCCCTACCTCCTCCTCCTCATCTTCCTCCTCCTGCTCCATTTCTCCTGCGTTTTCTCTTTCCTCCCATCTTTCTTGAAGCCGTCTTGGGCCTAATCTTTGACTTCCATGTCATTCGTTTTTCCGACACTCCCCCCCCACACACACCCTCCTTTCTTCTTCTTCTTCTTCTTCTTCTTTGCTCTCTTTTGCGGAAGAACGCCTTGGTTGGGCTCTCCCTTACGGCGTCGTCATTCTTCACCGTCTCCAGTTTCAAGAAAATACCAAAATATTTGAGAGGTGTTATGGTCAAGAACTTAGTGTTCATTGACGTTTGGAAAGTACAAATAAGAGATATTATGAAGATGTATATATGTGCCTCGTGTGTGTGTGTGTGTGTGTGTGTGTGTGTGTGTGTGTGTGTGTGTGTGTGTGTGTGTGTGTGTGTGTGTGTGTGTGCGCGCGTGTGTGTGCATTTCATACACGCGCGCACACACACATACACACACACACACACACACACACACACACACACACACACACACACACACACACACACACACACACACACACACACACACACACACATTTTTTTCTTATGTCTTTTTTGTCTTCTCCTTCATTTTTCTCTCCTGCTCCCGTTCTTCCTTTGCTCGTCCACTTCCCTGTCATTGCTTCTCATCTCCCTTCATGTTCTTTTTCATCTCCTCCGTTCTCGTTTTTAGACATTTGGTTTGACCAAGTTACTTTTTTCTTGCAGATTTTACTTTTTGTCTCGGAATAAGCTTTAGGTTTTCCTTCACTCCATCCCTCCATCTCTCCTTGCCCCTCTCCCTCACACTTTCCCTCACACTCTCCCTCAAACTCTCCCTCAAACTCTCCCTCACACTCTCCCTCACACTCTCCCTCACGCTCTCTCTCTCACAATCTTCCTCACGCTCTCTCTCCCACTCTCCCACACACTCTTCGTCTCTCTCTCCCTTCCTCCCTCACTCTGTCCGTCCCTCCCTCCCTCTCTCCGTCTCTCCCTCTCTTCGTCCCTCCCTCTTTCCCTCCCTCTCTCTTTCCCTCCCTCTCTCCGTCCCTCTCTCACTTCTCTTTTGTATGTTTGTGTGTGCGTGCGCGCGCGCGTTCCTGCTCTTGCGTGCGTTCGTGTTCGTGTATCAGGTATTTGGATTTATTGACAAAGAAATAAATGTTAATGTCTGTTTTACATTCTGACAGTATTTATGGGTTTTTATTTATTGTTTAATCGGTTGGTAGTAATTCATCCCAGGCATTACGAAACCAGATCATCCATCCTATTTGTTGATTAATTGATTTACTTGTTTATTCTTTTGTGTATTTGTTAATCTTTGTTTCTATTTTTGTTTTATCTATTTTTCTTTCTGTTGAATCTTACCCTCTACTTTCACCGTCCATGTCACACTTAGGCTCGTGTGTGTGTGATTCACCATGATTCACCATGGTCTTGGATCACGTGTTGGACTTGTGACCGACAGCTATTTCCCTCCCGGAAGAGAGCTCAGAGCTCATATATGACCGATTTATGGGTAATGCTGTGACTTTACACGCACACACACACCCAGCTCCCCGCCCACGAGAGTTGGATAACGACTCGCAGTGCAGCGATACTGAAATTATTTCAGCCCTGGGCAGGATTCAAATCCGGACCGCCGTAGTGGCGGCCAGGAACTCTACCACTGCGCCGTGAGTCGTGTGTGTGTGTGTGTGTGTGTGTGTGTGTGTGTGTGTGTGTGTGTGTGTGTGTGTGTGTGTGTGTGTGTGTGTGTGTGTGTGTGTGTGTGTGTTTGTTTTGGGGTGAGAAGGAATAGAGACATCAGGGGTGATCCACCTACTTTAATAAAATCGCCTGACGGCACACGAGGAAAATATACTCAAAGACGTATTCTACGGTCGAAGGGTAAGGTGGTTTCTGCCATGCCACCCAACCCGACCGTGTCAACCTTCTCTTCTTCTTCTTCTTCTTCGGTCCTCGAACTCGTTGAAGACTTCGATTCATACTCCAGGGAAATCACCCGAATGAAGTTATATTTTTATTTCTTGTGTTTTCCTATTTCTGGATCCCCTTTCTGCCACCTCCCCTTGTCTTCTCCCACCCTTCCCCGTCTCCTCCCCACCCTCCCCCCTTCCCCGGCTGGGATCCCCTTGCACGCCTCGCCTCCCCCTCACCATTTTCTTTATTCAATTTCATTTCTGTAATGATTTTTGTTGCTATTTTTGCTCGCACGGCGCGATATTTTTATTTATAAACATTTCCAAATTTCAGTATCCTCTGAGTTCTCCCTCTCCCTCTCTTTCCACTCTTCCCCCCTTCTCCCTCTATCACCCTCTCCCCTCTTCCCTCTCTCCCTTTCTTTCTCCCACTCCTCCTCCTACTCTCCCTCACCCTCCCTCTCCCCACCTCTCCCCCTCTCCAATTCTTCCCTCCCCCTCTCCCTCTCCTCTCCTACTCCTCCCTCTCCCTCCCCGTCCACCCTCTCCCTTTCCCTTTCCTTCCTCCTTCGTCTCTTTCTCTCCTCCATTATCTCCCTCCTCTTGCTATCACCTCTCCCCTCCCCCTCTTCATTTCCATCTACCTGTCCCTTTCTGTCCCCATCTGTCCCTCTTCTGCACCTTTTCCTTCCTTTCCCGTCATTCTTTCCGCCCCACTTCCCCATTCCCCTTCATTGAGTTCTCCTGGAAATGTTGAGATTCTTTCTTGTCTGATCTCGCTTTCTTTTCCCTCTGGAAGGTTTCTTGAAATTTGCTTCCAGGAGACCTCTCTCTTTTCCTTCAACTTCATTCTCTTCATTTTTTTTGTCCTCCTCTTTGACTCTCCAGCTTTATCTCAAACTGGCCCCCAGAGGATTTTCTTCAGGGGAAGAAAAATGTCTTCGGAGCGTTTTGATTTTTGTTTTGATTAATTTCTTCGTTCCGAAAGTCGAGGGAGGGTCTCAAGCTTGACTTTCGTACTTCGTTTAGGAAGACGGATTTCTGAACTTCGAGGGCGTCTGGAACACATTATGAGCCTCGCAAACTTCATTTTCTTAATTGGTCTGTTGTATTAGATCCTTCTCTTCCTCGTCGCCCTCCTTGACCTTGTTCTCCCTTCCTCCTCCTCACCTTCCCCTTCCTCTTCCTCCCCCTCTTCCTCTTCTTCCTCCTCTTCCTCCCCCCCTTCCTATTCTTCCTCCTCTTCCTCCCCCTTCCTCTTCTTCCTCCTCTTCCTCCAGCTTCCTCTTCCTCTTCGTCCTCGCCCTGCCCTCCTCCTATTTGTCCTTTTCTTCCTTTTACTCCTCTTTATCTTCCTACTTTTCTTCTCCTTTTTTTTCTCCTCATCTTCTTCCTCGTCTTCTTCCTCTTTCTCCTCCTTCCTACTTCTTCCTTCAGCACGTTCCTCCCCACCTTTCTCTACTTTATTCCTCCTCGCTCTTCCTTCTGAACTATCTCCCGACCTTCTTGCTTCTAAGAGCTTCCAGTTTTATCGACCTTGTCCTTAGCCAGCTGCCTTCCATTTTTTTTTCTTTCCAGTGCGATGGAATCTTGGACAAGTTTACAATTTTGATCAATTCGTACGTGGGCACACGCACGCAACCCTTGTCCACACCTATGCGTGTGCGTGTGTGCGTGCGTCTATCTACTTACCTACCTACCTACTTACCTACCTACCTACTTACCTACCTACTTACCTACCTACCTACTTACCTACCTACCTACCTACTTACCTACCTACCTATATTCATACATACATACATATATACATACATATATATCTACATACCTACATATCTACATACCTACTTACCTACCTACCTACCACTCATTATCTACCTACCTGCCTGCCTGCCTGCCGATCTACCTACCTGTTTGCCTGCCTTCCTACTTACCTTTCTGCCAGCCTGCCTACCCATCTGCCTGTCTTTGCCAGTCTGCATCTGCAACCCAAAGCCTGAACACCGTTGAACAGGAATTTCTATTTACGACAGCGTGGGAAGCCAGCAGAATAATATTTTAGCTGGAAATGGTGAACGTCTCTATGCAAGATCTCGGGGATTATAGTTTGTACGTAGGTGTCAGTAAAGAATTTAAAAAGGAAATGAGTGTTCTAATCTAGTGATATAGAGACTAGCTCAGAAGCTGTATCAGAGGGTACTTTTCTCTTTGAGTCCAATTACTTAATACAAGGACTCTGGTTCCCCCTGCAGCAACTCTCCGCGAGCTTCAAAGTAAAATATGAATATTTTTGCGTTTGTTAGTTTCAATTCTGTATTGACTGCCATGAACAATGAAATGCGTTTGTGTTGCACCAGGCTAGGTCAGGTGAGGTGTTAAAATGGGAGAAAAGCTGTTAGTGAAGGAGGTCGTTTTGGGAGAGGTGGGGAAATAGTGAAAGCAAGAGATGATGATGATGATGATAATGATGACGATGATAAGAATGATGACGATGATGACGGTGACGACGATGATGATAATGACAATGACGATAACGATGATGATGATGGTGATTATGATGATGATGATGATAATGACGGTGATGACGATGATGATTATGACAACGACGATGATGATGGTGATGATGATGACGATGATGATGGTGATAATGACGGTGATGACGATGATGATGGTTATGATGGTTTTGATAATGAGGAGGAGGAGGAAATGTTTTTTTTATAGTAATAGTGGTGGAATGAGGGAAAGGTGGTGGTGGTGGTGGTGGTGATGGTGGTGGTGGTGATGGTGGTGGAGGTGGTCGTGGGTGAGGTAAGATGTCAAGGATGATTGCTATAGGATGTGATTGAAGTTAACGATGGCGGAAGGAGGATTAAGGGCAAGGAGTCAGGTCACAGGACGAGGAGGGTGCTGACGGAACGTTAAAGAAAATACATATTCAGAAAAATAAATGTATAAATAGATAAATATATGGATAGATGTAGATGGTAAATAGATAAATAGGTCATGAATAGATGATAGGTATAAATAGGTGATAAACAGATGAATATGTGATGAATATATGAATGAATAAATATACATATTCAGAAAAAGAAATGTATAAATAGATAAATATATGGATAGATGTAGATGATAAATAGATAAATAGGTGATGAATAGATCACAGGTATAAATAGGTGATAAACAGATGAATATGCGATGAATATATGAATAAATAAGTATATGTATAGATGTAGATGATAAATAGGTAAATAGGTAATTAATACATGAATAGATGATAGATATAAATAGGTGATAAATAGATGAATATTTGATGAGTATATGAATAGATGATGAATATGAATAGGTAAATAGGTGATGGATAGATAAATAGGTGATGAATAGATAGATGATGGATAGATAAATAGATGATGAATAGATGAATGAATGATGGATAGATAATGATGAATATATAAATAGATAGTGAATAAAGGCAGTGAATAGATGAATAGATGAGGAATAGATAAATAGACGATGAACAGATAAATAGACAGTTAATAGATCAAATAGGTGATGAATAGATAAACGGGTGATGAACAAAGAAATATATGATGAATAGAGAAATAGACGAGGAATAGAGAATTGACGATGAATAGATAATGAAAAATAGATAATACAGGGTGTCTTGGTATAAATGTGACCCATTAATACGTTCATGATTTATTGCTAATATATATATATATATATATATATAAAAAAAAAAAAAAAAAAAAAAAAAAATATATATATATATATATATATATATATATATAAATATATATATATATATATATAGATATATATATATTTCCTAGAAGGTGACATGATAACTATTAGAATTAGAACGACTGTTTACTTGGTATATCTTGCTCATTACTTGTATGCTTACAGTACATGTACCAAATTGTGCTCCTCAGCGCTGGTGACACAATTGTAGCCTACGAGCAAAGTTATCGATAACTCTGACACATTCTTGCTCTGTTATGGCACGTGTCTTCTGGGTTATAGCCACTTTCAGTTCGGCAATAGATCGAGGATTGTTCTCATACTTGTTATCTTTAAAAAAAAACCCAGAGATAAAAATCTCGGGGATTCATATCGGGTGAATGTGGAGGCCACTCCAGCTCCCGGCGTTCGCTGATCAGCCAATTAGGAAATCGATGATCGAGCCACTCCATTGTGATGTTAGCAGCATGTGGAGTTGTCCCATCTTGCTGGAACCATAGCACATATTGAATCACACCTTGACGTGGTCCAGGTGCCTTCCAGAACTTGTTTAACACCACAATGTAACTCTCCTTTGTGGCAGTAACTGTCTCCTATGCCTCATGATGGACCAATAATGCCATGTTTTGAGACGGCCATCCAAGCAGTGCATTTCACAGAATGCAGTAGTCTCTGAAGAACCTCATCTAGTGATTGTGATCCCCAGAAGACAAGAGTTCTTGATATTGACATGTCCACCTCTTCAATCTTGGTTTCGAACCACTGGAACATCAAAACACGTTTTTCCATGTCGGTTGGCGTGAGTTTCCGCGTAATCTGGATCCTGTACGGATAGAGTTGAAGGTTTTTATTCAAGATTCTGTGTATTGATGCGCGAGAGAGATTCATCTCTTGGGAACGTCTTCGGATCTTTTGACTTTTTGAGTTTTTGAATTTTTGAATTTTTGAATTTTTGACTTTTCGACTTTTTCCGACAGAATCTCTCACAGCATCCACAGGCTCAGGGCATTTTGCAGTCAACTTTCTGCCACTTGTGCATGGTTCTGTGATTTCACTAAGTTTGTTTAATGATCCAATTGTTTTAAATCCTTTCACCTAACGGGTAATTTGGAACTTATGGGAATAGTTGTTAAAGTGCGGAACTTCGCCTGCACTGTTTTGAAAGACTTCGTCTCCAGATAGGTAATGACACAGAAAAAAAATTCTCCTCAACATAATTGTTTATAAATTATATTATACCTGGAAGTTTAGCATTAGAAAAAAGTCTATAGAAATATCTAACACAAATATTGATACTAAAAGTGGGAAAGAAATTTGCGGACAGCAAAGTCGTGAAGACTCGTATAAATGCATTAGAAGTACTCAACTTTGGTGTAAGAAAAAAAATAAAATAAAAGAAAAAGAAAAAAATCCGGTTAGATGTCGGTACGAGAAAAAGGCAGAGAGTAATGTCATGGCAGGATATGGCTTGCAGGGCAACCGTGGCTGTTTATCTTTTCAGCATCACGAGACAGGGTTGGTTGTATAACGAGATTACACAAAAGGCAAATGTAGGCTTGGAAGAATCCAACGCCCAGACGGGGGTGGGTGGATGGGTGTTGGGGGATAATGTGATTTTTATTTCATTTTTTCTTTCTTTTTTTCGCTTTCTTGGTGTACCCAAGTAGATGTGTTCCTGGTTGCTTATTTGTATAAGTGTTTCTATTTTTGTGCATGTGTGTGTGTGTGTGGTTTTGTGTATGACGTTGTGTGTGTGATAGTGTGTGATAGTGTGTGTGTGTGTGTGTGTGTGGGCGCGCGCGCGCGTGGGAGTGTGTATGTGTGTGGCTTTGTGTATGACATTGTGTGTGTGATAGTGTGTGTGTGTGTGTGTGTGTGTGTGTGTGTGTGTGTGTGTGTGTGTGTGTGTGTGTGTGTGTGTGTGTGTGTGTGTGTGTGTGTGTGTGTGTGTGTGTGTGTGTGTGTGTGTGTGCATGTGTATGCTTTTGTGTGCGAGTGTATGTGGGTATGTGTATTTGTGTACGTTTGACCGATTAACACTTGTAACGGCCAAAATACTGGAAAGTCGAAAATTGCTGCATCCTGGTCTTTATTTATTTAGACCCTAACGTTTGGTTATTTCGGAATCTTGAAAAATGAGGATGATATTGCTTCGTCCTAGTTTGAATTTAACGTTCGTTCACACACACACACACACACACACACACACACACACACACACACACACACACACACACACACACACACACACACACACACACACACACACACACACTTTCCCTCTCTCTCTCTCTCTCTCTCTCTCTCTCTCTCTCTCTCTCTCTCTCTCTCTCTCTCTCTCTCTCTCTCTCTCTCTCTGTATCTCTCTGTCTCTCTCCCTCTCTTCCTCCCTCCATCCTTGGCTCTCTATCATTCTTGCTCTTTTTCCCTCTTTTTTTTCTGTTAGCGCCCCAGTGTCCTCTACCCGATTTTTCAGTTTATTTACTTGTACATTACTTTTTTTTTTCTCTTAAGTCTTGCCTCCATTTCCCGCCATACTCTTTTCATTATTCGAATATATCTTATAGTATGAGTATTGTCGTTCCCGACCACAATGCCTCCATATTTGGATTAGAACTTCTCTTTCTCTCTCCCTCTCTTTCTCCTCTCTCTCCTCTCTCCCTCTCTCTCTCCCTCTCTCCCTCTCTCTCTCTCTCTCTCCCTCTCTCTCTCTCTCTCTCTCTCTCTCTCTCTCTCTCTCTCTCTCTCTCTCTCTCTCTCTCTCTCTCTCTCTCTCTCTCTCTCTCTCTCTCTCTCTCTCTCTCTCTCTCTCTCTCTCTCTCTCTCTCTCTCTCTCTCTCTCTCTCTCTCTCTCTCTCTCTCTCTCTTTCTCTTTCTTCATTACCTTACACTCCTCCTTCATTTCTCCTTTTATCTCCTTTCCTTGATTCCCTTCTCTCTCCCCGTCTCTCTCCATCTCCTCGTCTCCCTCCCCCTTCTATCTCACCTTCTATCTCACCTTCTCCCTTTCCCTTTCACCTCTCCTCCCTCGAGCTCTCTTCCTTTTCTCTTCATCCTCACTCTTTTCCTCTTCCTCTTTCCCCTTCCCTCTCTCTTTCCTCGTCTCCATCCCTTCCTCCCACTCTTCCTAGGTACACCCAGTTCCTTAGACTTCCTCATGTTCTTGGAAAAAAAATCCTCCCTCTCCCTCTCCCCTCTTCCTGCCTCTCCCTCTCCCCTCCCCTCCCCCTGCCCCTCCCCTCCCTCTTCCCCTCCCTCTTCCCCTCCCTCTGTCCCTCTCCCCCTCTCCTTGCCTCTCCCATTTCCCTTCCCATATCCTACTCCCACTTTATATAATAACCTCCCTTCCCATCCAATCGTCTCCCCCCTCTCCGTCTCTACCTATTCTTTCTCTTCCCCCCTTTGTTCATATCTTCCTCTCTCACTCCCTTCCTTCCTCTCCCACTCCCTCCCTTCCTCTCCTACTCCCTCTCTCCACCTCCTTTCTTCCCCCTCTCCTACTCTTTATTCTTTTTCTTTCCTTTTCTCTTCCACTCCCTATACTCCTCGACTCTCGTCGTCCCTTCTCACTCCTCCCTAATTGGCCCTTTTGCTTCAGAGGCTCACCGTTCTTCTCCTCCTCCTCCTCCTCCTCTTATTCTTGAGTTGTTCTTGTTCTTGTTATTATTCTTTTCTTCCTGATTTTTTTTGTTTTTCTTCTTATTTTTTCTTTTTCTTTTTACTTTTCTGATTTTTCTTCAGATTTTTCTTCTGATTTTTCTTCTGATTTTTCTTGTGATTTTTCTTCTTATTTTCTTCTGTTTCATCTTTTTCTTCAATTTATTTTTTCCTTTTCTTTTTTTGTTTATTTGTTTATTGTTTTTTATTTTGTTCGTCTTTTTGTTCGCCTTCTTCAACGTAGTGCTATTACTCCTTTTCAAGTTTATTTTCCATTTTTTTTTCCATCCTCGTTGACAATTCTCTTTCTCTCATTCCGTCTCTTCTTTTTCCTTTTAGTATTTTTTCTTGCGTTTCTTCTCGACCAAGATTTCTAGTTCCTTTTTTAAATTCCTTTTAGAATCGGGGATTTTTCTTTTGCTATTTATTAATGTCTTTCATGTTTTCCTTTTTTTCCTTCATTGCTCTGTCCTGGTATTTTGATTGTCGAAAGACCAAGAAAGGGATTTATAAGAAGAAACGACCAAAACACATTTTTCACTATATCCTACCTGGCTGTATAACTGAATAAATGAATGAATTGATAAATTATTGCATAGAATGAATGAATACATATTCGTAGAATAGATGAATGAATGGAAGGGATAATAAAGGACAAATAGAAATAGAATAGAATTGATGGTTGCCTTTTGTGTGTTGCCGATGTACCTGCATTTATTGTTTAGTGTATATTCATCCATGTTCTCTGAGAGAAATTTTATGTAGACAATACGATTATATGTTTCTGTTATTAATCCCCCCGTCCCTCTCTCCCTCCCTCACTCACTCACTCCCTCACTCACTCACTCACTCACTCACTCACTCAATTCTTCCTTCCTAAGGTTTATTTACCTTCTATTCCTCTTCGTCCTTCTCCTCCTCACCTTTCCTCCTCCTCCTCCTCACCTCTCCTCCTCTTCCTCACCTTTCCTCCTCCTCACCTCTCCTCCTCTTCCTCACCTTTCCTCCTCCTCTTCCTCACCCCTCCTCCTCCTCTTCCTCACCCCTCCTCCTCCTCTTCCTCACCCCTCCTCCTCTTCCTCACCCCTCCTCCTCTTCCTCACCCCTCCTCCTCCTCTTCCTCACCCCTCCTCCTCCTCTTCCTCACCCCTCCTCCTCTTCCTCACCCCTCCTCCTCCTCCTCACCCCTCCTCCTCCTCTTCCTCACCCCTCCTCCTCTTCCTCACCACCCCTCCTCCTCCTCACCCTTCTCCTCCTCCTCACCCTTCTCTTCCTCCTCCTCCTCCTCCTCACCCTTCTCTTCCTCCTCCTCACACTTCCCTTCCTCCTCCTAACCCTTCTCTTCCTCCTCCCCCTCCTAACCCCTCCTCCCCTCCTCCTCTTCCTCCTCACCTTCCTCTTCCTCCTTCTCCTCCTCCTCCTCCTCCTTTCTTCTCCCATTTTTCGCTTCCTCGCGACCTTCCTTGCGACCTTCCTCGTGTTCATCGTTCCGTCCCTCCTTCCGTCCATCCTACCTTTCCTTCTTTCTTTTTCTTCCTTTTTCCTCCTAATTTCCTTCTCTCCTTCCTTCTTTCCTTCTCCTATTCCTTCTCTCCTTCTTTCCTTATTTCCTTCTTTTCCTCGTTTCTTTCCTTCTTCCTTCCTTTTTTCCCTCTTTTCTTCCTTTCATATAACCTCTCCTTCCTTCCACTACGTTATTCTCTTTCTTTTCATCCATCCCTACACCTTTCTTCCCTTCTTTCCTTCTCTCCTTCTCTTCTTCCTTTTACCCCTCCCTCCCTCCTTCCTTCCTTTCTTCCTTCCTTCCCTCCATTTCTGCATTATCTTTCTTCCCCTCCCTCTTTCCCTCCCTCCCTCCCTCCCTCCCTCCCTCCCTCCCTCCCTGCCTCCCTCCCTCTTTCTCTTCTTCTTTCCATCCCTCCTTCCTTCCCTTCTTCCCCCCTTCCCCTCCTCTTCCCTTCTTTCCCTCCTTCCCTCCTTCCTTCAGTCCTTCCCTTCTTCCCTCCTCTCCTCCCCTCCTTCCTTCCTTCCTTCAGTCCTTTTCTCCTTCCCTCCAGTCTTCCCTCTTTCCCTCCTTACCTCCCTCCTTCCTTACTTCCTTCCCTCCTTTCCTCCTTCCGTCCTTCGTCTTGAGGAGAAATCTCGTTAGTCGGCCGCTGCTCGCCTTCGTCCGTTTCGCTTTTATCAAAGCGTTACTCTTGGTGGTGTCCGATGTCCTCGTCAGGAGACGGACTCTTGGTAATTGATTTAGCGCCGTGACATGAAACCATAATTGCTTAACTTTGCTTGTTGCCATTACGAAACCGCATTTCACTTGTTCGCTACGACGTAGAGTCGGTTTTCATTCTCGAAGCCGTTTTGGATCAGAAATGAGCTCCTTCATGGATACGTCCTGTTTATTGGAGGTAATAGAGTGTCTTGGTTCTTCGGTAGCGTGTTGGCTTCTTCTTGTATATTGAGGAGGGGAGGTTTGTATTGAAGATTTTTTTTAAAGGACAGTACTCGGTTGATATTTCGTGTGTACAAAGGTTTTCTTGTCTACTGGAGAAGAAGGGTTTTTGGGGGGAAGTCAAAGATATGTCAAGAAGGTGGGGCTTTGTAATTTCTTCATCGAGGGTTGTTCTATGTCCTCAGGGGGTCTTGGGAAAGAGAAGTCACTAAATGTCCCTAGGGAAAGAAGAACTCATGAATCTAGGGGTTGGAATCTTGTCCAGATTCAAACTCTCCTTCAAAATTTTATTCATTTCGAAATTATTATTCTTTATGCTTCTATTCTGGTGAGGTAAACGGAATAGACTGAGAGAAGGTTTCCCCCGGAGACGTTATTCAAAGTAAAGTTGGGAAGGAGGGACACGAACGCCGCAGACTCACGAGACCGAAACCCAGGTCCGGGTCTCAGCAGTAGGCTGAGAAGCCTCCATGTGACTCCATAGTTCAGATTCTTATCTTTATTTTGTTTATTTATATTTATTAACTTGTTATTTATTTATTTATTAGTTTACTTTACCCTTCTTTCATTCTATTGTATTTTATTTATTCATTTATTTTTTTATCAATTTGTTTTCATTTGATGTAATTATTTGTTAATATTCTCCATACTCAGCAAGAGGGAACCATAGTTCATATTTTTATATATTTATATCTATCTATCTATTGTCATTTATTGGTTTATTTTACCTTTCTTTCTATGGTATTTTATTTTATTTATTTTATTTTTTCTATTTCTTTTTTAATATATTTTCATTTGATGTAATTATTTGTTAATATTCTCCAGACTCCTCAGCAGGGAACCATAGTTCATATTCTTATCTTTATTCTCTTTATATCTATTTATCTGTTGTTATTCATTCATTTTACTTTTTCATTCTATTGTGTTTTATTTTTTTCTTGTTTTATTTTGTTTTTTATTAATTTGTTTTCATTTGTTTTATTTTTCTTGTTTTACTTTTTTTTTTTATTAATTTGTTTTCATTTGATGTAATTATTTGTTGATATTCTCGAGACTGGCGTCTATCACCTTTATTTCCAACAAAGTCCAACGAACCCCGGACCTCTTCGAGTCCACAGGTGTTTAACCCAACTTTGAAGAAAACTTCTTGATGACAGACTGAACCCACGAGTCGAATATAAACTCGAGAGCGTCACCCGAGATGGGTCTAATCTTGTCTGTTTCCCTAAAGGTGGCGGCACACTAGGCTATCATGCTACTTGCTTTTGCTACCTCGTTTGCGCAAAAAACGACTTCGGTTACAATATTCTAGACTTCCGTAAGGACATCTCGACAATGTGTCTAACATTCGTATTCTATGTTTAACTAAGTTCGTCATTCAGTTTCTCACTATATGACGCAAGAGTAATCTGAGATTTGGAAATTCGGAGAAAAAAAAATCGTAACCGAAGTCATTTCTACTCAAACGAAATAACAAAAGTAAGTAACATGCTACCAAGAAGTGCTTAGTGTGCCACCACCTCAAGATGAAATGAATAGTCTGGGTGTCGCCAGAATAAAGACTTTGATTCAGTGGAGAAACTTGTCATGTGAGAAGAATATCGTCTGGCTTCGGGAGAATCAGGATAAGTGATCTAGCAACTGGATGGAGCAAGGTAGCAGAGATTATCTTTACCTCTCCAGTACTTTTTTTCAACGAGTTTGATTGAAATAGTTGTCTGTCAGAACAGGTTCTAGAAAGTACTTGGAGTTGAATAGTTGGAGAAAAGTTTTTATTAAAGAAGAAGTGGTTCAGTACAATATATGTATATATATTATATATATAATATTATAATGTTGTGTATGCTAAAGACAGATTGAACATTTTTAGAAGCTCTACCATGGGATTTGAACCTTGACCCGTGCGATTATGGACGCACGGGTCAGGGTTTGAATCCCATGGCAGAGCTTCTAAAAAAAAAATATATATATATATATACATATATAAGATGTGTGTGTGTACGTATATGCGAACATACATGTGCATACGTTTACACACATACAGTGAACGGGAGTTTTACTTTACAGCTTGCTTAGTCTCATAAAGATAATTATTTTCTTTCGCCGTACATAGCAGGGGGAAAGAAGGGGGGAAATTAATGAGTATACAGGTTTTGTTTTCATTAGCTTGGACGTCCACCAACTGTGAGGAATATCGTAATTTTCTTTGGAAAAGGAAATCTTCCTTCATACCATAAAAAAAAGGCGGGGGGGGGGTGGCAAATATATACGCACCCCTAAAGGCTTTCTTGCGTTTTAAATAATACAAGATATTTCGAATGGGGGTAGCATGATAAAGATGTGTGTGTTAATACAATAATTTTGGTCTCAATTGTGGTCTTAGCCTTCTAGTGCCTAGACAGATATTTATGTTGTAAGAAAAAATCGGCTGGAATTTGACAGTATAAAGTTCTTAAATGGTTCCCTAAGCCTTTATGGGTTAGTCGTTACTGTTTTCAGCATCCCATGGTGGCACCTAAGAAAAATCGATTGGTAAAAAAAAAAAAAAAAAAAAAAAAAAAAATAATAATAATAATGGTAATAATAATAATAACATTAATAATAATAATAACAATAAAAAATAAAAATGAATAGATAGATAAACAAATAACTAAATAAAATGTATAAATGGGACATTGGCTTAAGCAGAGTTATTAATTCATGCCTCTGGAGAGAACAAACAAGTGTTACCACGTATCACCCATTAGATACCCGAACGAAAACAATACCTCCAACCCGGGACTTCGTCCGAGGGTGAACAAGATATACTGTACAGTTATGCGCGTTGGAAGGTTGAAGATGATGCTTGGCGATAAAGGCGAGCAGTCTGATGGCGTTTGTCTGCTTCGACGTAGTGACGTAGTCGTTCGTTCCGTTACGTTCCCCGAAAGTCCTGACCATAGACCCGTACCTCCATTAACCTGAGATAGAATATAGAATGGTAATATATTAAGACTAATTGAATATACAGTGGTACCGCAGTGGGTATCAAATGGTTCAAAAGATAATTATTTTATTCATCAGTTAAGCATTAACATAAATAATGTCCAATGTTCTCTCTCTGTAGGTTTAAATGTTTAAATAATCTTTCGTTGATAATCGAAGTACCCCTGTAAATAGTCCTACGAACCACCAGGAGATTCGCGAACCCCAGTGGATTCGCGAACCCCAGGAGATTCGCGAACCCCAAGAGATTCGCGAACCCCAAGAGATTCGCGAACCCCAAGAGATTCGCGAACCCCAAGAGATTCGCGAACCCCAGGAGATTCGCGAACCCCAGGAGATTCGCGAACCCCAAGAGATTCGCGAACCCCAGGAGATTCGCGAACCCCAGAGGATTCGCGAACTCCAGGTTGAGAACACCTGCTCCCGTGGAATTAAGGTCTGGTACGTGATGGATCGGTCGATGGTATTCTTAAAAAAAATTCTTTCCCTTCCAAGGATTTATATAAAATTTATATAAGGAAAGTTTTTTTTTTAAGAATACCACCGTAAGATTCTTACGGTGGTATTCTTAAGAAAAATATTTCCCTCCCAAGGATTTATATATAAGATTTATACAAGGAAAGAATTTTTTTTAAAAATACCATCGTAAGATCCTTACGGCGGCATTCTAAAAAAAAAAAAAAAATCTTTCCCTTCCAAGGATTTATATACAAGATTTATATAAGGAAAAGTTTATACAAGGAAAGATTTTTTAAGAATACCACCGTAAGATTCTTACGGTGATATTCTTAAGAAAAATATTTCCCTTCCAAGGATTTATATATAAGATTTATATAAAGAAAATTTTATACAAGGAAAGATTTTTTTTAAGAATACCACCGTGAGATTCTTACGGTGGTATTCGTAACAAAAAATCTTTCTCTTCCAAGGATTTATGTACAAGAATTATATAAGGAAAATTTTATACAAGGAAATATTTTTTTAAGAATACCACCGTAAGATTCTTACGGTGGTATTCGTAACAAAAATCTTCCCCTTCTAAGGATTTATAAATAAGATTTATATAAAGAAAATTTTATACAAGGAAATATTTTTTTAGAATACCACCGTAAGATTCTTACGGTGGTATTCTTAAGAAAACATCTTTCCCTTCCAAGGACTTATATATAGGGAAAGATTTATGCAAGGAATTTTTTTTTAAGAATACCACCGTAAGATTCTTACGGTGGTATTCTTAAGAAAAAATCTTTCCCTTCCAAGGACTTGTATATAAGGAAATATTTTTTTAAGAATACCACCGTAAGATTCTTAATGTGGTATTCGTAACAAAAAATCTTTCCCTTCCAAGGACTTGTATATAAGGAAAGATTTATACAAGGAAATATTTTTTAAGAATACCACCGTCAGATTCTTACGGTGGTATTCTTAGGAAAAAATATTTCCCTTCCAAGGACTTATATATAAGGAAAGATTTATACAAGGAAAGATTTTTTTTAAGAATACCACCGTAAGATTCTTACGGTGGTATTCTTATGAAAAAATCTTTCCCTTCCAAGGACTTATATATAAGGAAAGATTTATACAAGGAAATATTTTTTTTAAGAATACTACCGTCAGATTCTTACGCTGGTATTCTTAAGAAAAAAATCTTACCCTTCCAAGGACTTATATATAAGGAAAGATTTATACAAGGAAATATTTTTTTAAGGATACCACCGTAAGATTCTTACGGTGGTATTCTTAAGAAAAATCTTTCCCTTCCAAGGACTTATATATTAGGAAAGATTTATACAAGGAAAGATTTTTTTAAGAATACCACCGGATATCTTCGCCGTGGCGCCAGCGGCACAGAGCCACCCACATAGGGATCTCCAATCCTCTGCGGAAGGAGTCCCAACACACGAACCGGCTCTAGACAATCCTCTTTCCTCTCCAGCACCAAACAAGGCCTGATCCCCTTTCATTATTCAGTGTTTTTTCTTTTTCTTTTTATTCTTCTTTAAGGTCACTGACACCGCGCCGCCATTGTCACTGTCAATGTCGCCGTCGCTGACGTCAT
This sequence comes from Oratosquilla oratoria, assembly GCF_046742065.1. Taxonomy (NCBI): domain Eukaryota; kingdom Metazoa; phylum Arthropoda; class Malacostraca; order Stomatopoda; family Squillidae; genus Oratosquilla; species Oratosquilla oratoria. The sequence continues at coordinate 46,859,924 of NC_134783.1, read as the reverse complement.
ATGTCCCACTGTCACTTTGTCATTAATCCTGTCACTGTTATTCAGTGTCATCACAACTATCACTGCATCCTCCTCGTCCTCCTCTTCATCCTCTTACGGCTTTTCCTCCTTCACCACCACCTATCGCCACCCACTGGCACACCACCACCACATTCACCACCACCATCACGACCATGCTCACCATAACGACCGCCACGACTTTCACCATACTTTTTTTTTTTTATACTCGTTTTACAAGTTGTCATCCTCCAGAACGCCGCCACCGCCGTTCCGTCCGTCCTTATCACGAGGCAAAGCGGCTTTCCTTAGGAATCAAATACGAAATGGTAAAAATGCTAATCGCAATAGCAGGGATTGAGGCGTGAGGAGGACGACGGGTAGGAGGAAGACGGGGAGAAGGAGGAGGAGGAGAAGGACGAGGAGAAGGAGGACGAGGAGGAGGAAAAGGAGGACAAGGAGAAGGAGGAGGACGTGGAGGAGGAGGAGGAGGACGAGGAGGAGAAGGAAGAGGAGGAGAAGGAGGAGGAGGAGGAGGAGGACGAGGAATAGGCGGACGAGGATGATGAGGAGGACGAGGAGGAGGCCTGAGGAGGAGGCCTGAGGAGGATGATGATGATAAGGAGGACCAGGAAGAGGACGAGGAGGAGGATAAGGAGGACCAGGAGGAGGACGAGGAAGAGGATAAGGAGGACGAGGAGGAGTCCTGAGAAGGAAGAGGAGGAGGACGACGAGGCCTGAGGAGGAGGAGGAGGAGAGGAAGAAGAGAAATAAGTCTTCCTCATCCTTTTAAAGCGAAAAGAGTTAGTAGACTTTGAAGTCGCAGGGGTATGTCTGACTGCAAAGTACACTGTAGTCTTGGTTGTTTTGTTTTTGGCCACGTTGGATAGAATTAGATTAAAATTTTTCATTTTCATTTATCGTAATTCCTAATTCATATTTCTTTTGCCATTTTTAATCCATTTTATATATGTTTTTCTGGCTAACTCTAGATAATTTTGTTCGTAAGAACATAAAATCATAAGAATGAAGAAGACCCCAAGAGACCATAAGACCTACACTAGACAGTTCTGTTTCCATTACCACTTATCATTCCCATCCATAAAGTTAATTGATTTCTTAAAACAACCGATAGTTTCAGCGCTCACTACATGGCTGCTAAGTCTATCTCATTCCTTATGCACTCTATTGGTATACCAGTTTTTACCTATTTTCTTCTTAGATCTATTGAACGGTGAGAGGAAAGTCAGTAATGAGAGGTCTTCATTACCTTCATTGTAGTATCACGGACGTCATGATGCATCAAGCTACAAAATCTTAACACAAAATATTCAGAGGTTGACATGTGGAATGTGTCGTTTAAAGATTTTTTTCTTCTCTTTCGCAGGTGAGTGGTTTATGGATTGCTGCTGACATAACCCAACATCAGAGGTAATGTAAACATATTGTGTCTATGGTGTCCATGTTTGCGGTGTGTTTGAGCGTATTTTAACTGTGTTAATATGGGCACATGATAAATACTTTCTTTTAGCTAAATCTCTTCGATTTTATTCACCTCAAAGAAAGATTTTGAAGGTCTATTCCTCTACTAAATAAAGCCTTTCGATGTTAATCTGAAAATCTTTTATATAAGCACGTTTATGCTCGCTGGTCGAGCGACATAGAGCGTCGCTTCTTGCGGCGGAGGTTGAAGAGACGGTGATTTGAACTTTGCCACCTGCAAGTTGGACCAAGGCCATGACTCGTTAAATTTCAGCCAACAAAGGCCTCTGTAAGGGGTACAGTCCTAGCCTCCTGATAGGGGAAGTTTCATAACGTTAAACTGGATCAGTCATATCTATACACCCACATCAAGTGACCTCAACACAATCAGCAGCACTGTTCAATATTATCGATATTGTAGATATAATATTGAAGAACTGTGTTGGAGAGGGTCAATAACATTTAGTCAATATATTTCAAATGGTATTGGCTGTGAACAGGCCACTTTAGAGAACGTGGTAGGTAATCGACTAGTAGACAAGAACCAATTTCAGCCTTCAAATCCATATGATTATGGTCCTTATTTACTCCTAGTATAGAGGTGATAATCCCTAGCGCTTGGTTTCTTAGGCCTTGGATCTTGGCATGAATTTTTTGTTGAGGAAAACGAAACTTGAAAAGTCCATATATGTTTCCCAGAGATGTTTAGATAAGATGTGTTTGATTTTTTTTTTCTTTATGAGGGATGACAAATATTAGAACCATTAAGCAGATATGCAACATTAAAAAAAGGGAAATTAAAACAAACAAGCGAGGAAATAGTATATAAATAAGTACACAAATAAACAAAGGAATATGTAAAATTTCGTCATTTGAGATAAAAATACTTGTAAGAACTCACCTATTGTAATGGTACTTTTGTGTCGTATTTTCTTGTCAGATGTTTTGACTAATATTGCTCAACATTTAATTTGTAAAGTTGGTACGCAAGACTTCTGGACGAGAACAAGGGTAAACGCACATAAGCTTACACATGCACACACACACGCTTGCACACATAAATGCACACACATATGCACACATGCACATGCACAAACACATATGCACAAACGCACACACGTGCACACACACATGCACACACATGCACAAACACTTATGCACAAACATACACGCACACACATGCACAAGTACACGCGCGTACGCACGCGCACACATGCACAAATACACACGCACACACACACACACACACACACACACACACACACACACACACACACACACACACACACACACACACACACACACACACACACACACACACACACACACACACACACACACACACACACACACACACACACACACACACACACACACACACACACACACACACACACACACACACACACACACACACACACACACACGCAAACGCGTGCGTGCGTATACACATACACAGGTAGTGGGAGAGTGGGTACGTTAGTTAAAACAAGGTCCATAAGTGATATAACGGCGATAAAGTAATTAATCAATTACTTTTTTAACCTGTTTGGGCATTATTTGACAGTGGAATGACTTGTGGCGTCAAATGAATTTGTTGCAAGAGAGAAATATGGCGGTTGATTGCATTTACTTATCCATTTATATATCTATTTGTTTGTGTTTTATATTTTTATTTATTAATCATTATTGTTGTTGAAGACTTGAGAACTTGAGGACTCCAAACGTCTGATGTGATAAATACTTCTATCCTCTCATTGTTGTTTTTGTGTTATTGAATGTTTGTGTTTATCTATGTAACAGTATGACTGTAGCCACAGAACTTGTGGGTATGAAAAATTAAATGAAAAAATGAAATCATAAAAATACTATAAGGACATAAGAATGGAGATTACAAAAGACCATAAGGCCAACACTAATCAGTTCCATGTCCATTACCATCTGCCATCCCCATGCCAAATGTTGTCTAACCTTTTCTTAAAACAACCGATAGTTTCAGCGCTCACTACATGGTTACCAAGTCTATTCCATTCGTTAACCACCCTATTAGTAAACCAGTTATTGCATATTTCCTTAAATCTAAATTTGTCCAATTTAGATCCATTACAACGAGTCCTGCCCTGTTGTCTTAATATGCTGACCTTGCTAGTGTTAACTTTGTTAAAACCTTTGATCCAGTTGAACACCTTTGTATAGCCTCTATTAACTGTGGGATGCGGTTACCTCCTGGTAAGCTCATTGGTGGCCACGTGACTCATTAATGGGGATAGAGTGAAGGTAGATAAATGTAGATGGAGGTAGAAGGAGAGATCTATTTGTATGCACGCTTCAAATGGTAACGCAGTCTGCATCGTTCTTCGAATTTGTATGGCGAACGTGGAAATACTTGTGTAATCCAGGTTATGTGTGTATACATGTGCGCACGCACACACACACACACACACACACACGCACACACACACACACACACACACACACACACACACACACACACACACACACACACACACACACACACACACACACACACACACACACACACACACACACACACACACACACACAACCACACACTAAAAAAGAATAGTTTTCCACACAGAGTGATAGATGTCTGGAACAAATTGGACGAAAAAATGCGTGCAAAAACCATACAAGAATTTAAGAATAAACTAGATGCAGACAGATACAGAGACGGGTCACTACGAGCATAGGTCTCTTCCCGTATAATACAACTAGGTAAATACACACACACATATATACATACATATACTCGCATTCGTACGTTCACGCACACAACCAATTGATCACGTGATCACTAGGTAACAATAACTTGCACACTTTCTCACCTTTCTTATTAGTCTCCTGTTAAGCATTAAAGCTTGTCAGTCGTTCTGCCTTATGTAGCCCCTCCATCTGATCCTGTCTTCATATAGATGCTGGTTTTCGATGTTTTCAAGATTTGTTGATGTTTATTTTTTTCATATGACCAAACCATCGTAACTGTCCTTTCTCAGTGAATTTAAGGATATTTTCCACTTGCACGCTTAACCTCTCAAATACTTACTCAGTCACTTAGTAACACACTCAGTCAGTCACTTAGTCACACAATCGTACTCTCACGTGCCCACACTCTCATTTACAAGTGGAACTGTGTTGGCACAAACGTTGGTTTAGTGATGGCAGGATTGATAATGTGGTGGATCGAGCGGCTGGCATTTGACTTTATTGCGCCCCCCAAGGTCAGGCTGGCATTAACACCATCTTGTGGCGAGCTTGATATCACGACTTTCCGCCGTCACGACCTTCCGCCGTTTGTCAGGATGGTGAGCATTAAAGTTTCTATTCTGGCTGGCGACGAAAAGTGATGTTCATTGAGGTCCATTGATCAACTGACCGTGTTGAAAGCTATCATGGCCTCAGTCATTGTGAGGTTTTCTTTATATCTGTGTTTTATTTTATTGTTTATGTTTTGTTTAATTATATTCGTTACCTATTTAATTGATCCATTTCTGTTTTATTTATGTATTATTATTTCATATTTTGATTCACTTATCTGTTAATCTATTTTATTTTCTTATTTAATATTCTTTTGAAACCGAACCAGGTTATATTATTTATGTTAATGGGTAATCCTAGACGGTAGAAGTGGCTCGACATCTACCCCTCTATCTACCTTACTTGTCTACCTTTATCTACCAGCCTGTTACACATCGGCAACCAAATGCGCGCATCATCCGCGGTGGTCGCCTTTGCGCGCCACCAGTGTGATTTTGATGTATCAAAGAAGGATTCAGTTCTTTTACTTCTTCGTTTACTTGTGCATTTATTTATGTATTTGCGTATCTAAAATAATCAGTCTATTTACACATTCATCTATTTATATACATGCATACAAGTATACGTACACACATGCGTACATTCATACATGTATACATACATGTATGCATACATGTATGCACGCATACATTTATACATGTGTACATGCATACATTTATACATGCGCAAATTCTTACGTGCATACTTCTGTATATCTATACGAAGGATTACAAAGGATTACAAAGGCGGAGCGTGCCGACAGGAGACATTTTGGTCCATAACTAGGTCGGATGTAATATATATATACATATATATATATATATATATATATATATATATATATATATATATATATATATATATGATAGAAAAATAATAATTATAATAATATGAACAATAATAATATAAATAATAATAATGCATAAATTTTTACATCCATACATCCATACATTTATGCATGCATACATTCTTACATGTTGACATGTATAAATACGTACATGATATATATACATTTGTTTCTTATTTTTCATTCCCCTCAATCATCTTCAAGAACATTGCCACACCTTGCTTTTTGTCCTTACCGTTAGCTTGGATACCTGCCTAAGACTGTCGTCGACATCGTCATTGCCTTGTGTGCTTTGCACTTAGTCTTGGCTCGTCTCGTCAATGGTGTATGACGGAAACACGAATATTCAATTAACATTGCATCAGTAAGCATCTTAACGATAAATCGAACACAGGTATTCCAGTGTCGGTGAAGATTTGATTGCTTGTTTTACTTGTCGACTTCTCTATCAATCGTTAATCTATTTAGTTTGTATATTAATTATTATTTTATGTTTTTATCTATTAGTGTAATTGTGATGTAACTTGTGACTTCCAGTATTAAAGATACTCCACTAACTATCTTGTAATCCAGTTATACGGTGGGGATTATTTGTTTTTATCTATTAATATAACATCTTATATTTTGTGACTTCCAGTATTAGAAATACTCGAGAAACGATCTTGTAGTCCAGTTAGGCTAATACGGTGGTGATTAATTAGAAGTATTACGATATGAAGTGGTTAATTTCCAACTACACAAGTTCTGCAGTTGGCCAGAAGGAGTTTGGGGTGAGGCAGACGTCTCTCGAGAATCCAGGGACTCTCTAAGAATCCAGAACCGCTCTCCGTCATAGGAATCTAGCCCTCCTAATGAATCCAGGGATCCGCCCATAGAAACCTTTCTCCACACTCTTCCTACTCTTCCTTTTCCTTCTTGTCCTCCTTCTCAATCTCCTCCTTTTTTTCTTCCTTCTTTCTCCCCGTCTTCCTCCTCCTCCTCCTTATCTCTCTCTTACGGCTCTTTCTCCTATTCCTCCTCCTCCTCCTCATTTCCTCCTCATTTCCTCCTGCTCCTCCTGATCTCCTCTTCCTCATCCCTCTTTCTCCCTTCTTCTCTTCCTTTTCTTCCTTCTCTTCTTCCCTCCTCTTTCCATAGTCCCCTTCGCTTTTTGTAGCCCAGACTTGCTCGCAATAACTCAAGTTACTTGTAGTCCTCGCCTGCTATCGACATTATCTTCCTCTCCACACCTCCTCCTCCTCCTCTTCCCGCTCCCCCTCTTTGCACTACGTCGTCCCATTTTGAAACATTTTCACTCTCTCTCTCTCTCTCTCTCTCTCTCTCTCTCTCTCTCTCTCTCTCTCTCTCTCTCTCTCTCTCTCTCTCCCCTCTCTCTCTCCCCCCTCTCTCTCTCTCTCTCTCTCTCTCTCTCTCCTCTCTCCCCTCTCTCTCTCCCCTCTCTCTCCCCTCTCTCCCCCTCCTCACTCCCCCCACTCCCTCTCTCTCTCTCTCTCTCTCTCTCTCTCTCTCTCTCTCTCTCTCTCTCTCTCTTTCTCTCTCTCTCTCTCTCTCCTCTTTCTCGCTATCTCTCTCGCTATTTTTTGCTAATTCTTTCTCCTCTTTTCTCCTCTCTCGCTATCTCTCTCTCTCTCTCTCTCTCTCTCTCTCTCTCTCTCTCTCTCTCTCTCTCTCTCTCTCTCTCTCTCTCTCTCTCTCTCTCTCTCTCTCTCTCTCTCTCCCCTCTCTCTCGCTATTTCTCTCGCTATTTCTCGCTATTTCTCTCTCCTCTTTTCTCCTCTCTCGCTATCTCTCTCTCTCTCCCTCTCCCTCTACCTCTCCCTCTCCCTCTCTCTCTATCCCTATCTATATATACCCCTCCATCGCTCTCTCCCTCCCTCTTCCCCTCTCCCTCTCTCCTGCTTTTTTTCCCTATCCTCTCCGTGTATGCAAAACAGATCCTCGCAATCGTTTTCCTGTGGAAGTAAAGATTCGCTAAATTAATTCACTTTTCCGCTTAGAAAAAATGCTCAGAATTTGCTCTCCTTTTCACCAAAGAATAGGAAATGTAGACTAATTTCTTTTCGTCAGATATACTGGAAGTCTACGTTCTTTTATGGAGACAATGATGAAATTAATGTTCCGTATCATTTAGTCGCAAGTGAAAAAAAAAAATTCAAAAGTTTGAAAAAAAAAAATTGACGCAGTGTGTTGTTGACGCCAAGTTGAGAGTTTTGTTCTTTTGATAGACTTAATTTTCGTTTACAATGTTTTTTTTTTTTTTTTTTTTTTTTTTTTTTTTTTTTTTTTTTTTGCCAATTTTGCGCCTTGGGGCAAACGACTCAAAGATTGATGTTTTTAATGGTGCAACACTTTTTTCACGAACTGGAAACGCGTTTAGAATGTTTTTGACACCAGTTTTACACTAGGCATTTCGTTACTTGTTCGTGTTTGATTTCATCCATAGTTTGGTATGTATTCGTTTCTCGATTCTTTTTTCATCAACTCCAAATGGAGGTAATGTTTCCGTTTCAATCAAAATAAAATTGTTTTTTCTTGGCCCGGTCTTTCTCTAACTCTCACTCATAACTCTCACGCCTTTACTTTCTCACTCTTTACTTTCTCACTCTTAACTCTCTCACTCTTAACTCTCTCACTCTGAACTTTCTCACTCTGAACTTTCTCACTCTTAACTTTCTCACTCTTAACTCTCACTCTCGTTCTCACACACTCTCATACACACCCCTCCCACATGCACACACACACTAACACACTCATTCTCTCTCTCTCTCTCTCTCTCTCTCTCTCTCTCTCTCTCTCTCTTACTCATTCTCTCTCTCTCTCTTACTCATTCTCTCTCTCTCTCTCTCTCTCTCTCTCTTTCTCTCTTGTTTCTCATTCTCCATCTCTCGGACTCCCATCGCCTTCGTTAATCCTCTGATGGGATCCTTCCTTTCCAATCACTTTTGAGCTCTTTCGTCTTATTGCAAGGCCAGGGAGCAGCTTCTCTCACCCTCTCGAGTGCCAACAGGAGACTCCATCGCTTCTCTTAGTGTCTGGTCGAGTTGGAGCTCAGGCCTCTCTCGCTCTCACTCTTTCGTTCTTTATCGCTCTCTCTCTCTCTCTCTCTCTCTCTCTCTCTCTCTCTCTCTATCTATCTATCTATCTATCTATCTCTGTCTGTCTATCTATTTATCTATATATATATATATAATTGTGTGTGTGTGTGTATTTGCCGTTATATTTACCTAGATTGTATTTTACGGGATGAGAGCTATGCTCGTAGTGACCCGTTTTCGTATCTCTCCACATCCAGTTTATTCTTTTAAAATCGTGTATAGTTCTGGCATTCACTGTTTCTCCGTTCAATTCGTTTCAGACATCAATCACTCTATGTGGGAAGCTATTTTTTTCAGGTGTCTTCTGTAACTGTCTTTCTTTAGTTTCTTTTCGTGTCCTCTAATTTCTCTTCTGGGACACTTTAATAAGTCGTCTCTATCGAGAATTTCCACCCCTTTTATAATTCTAAAAATGGTCAGCAAATCGCCTTTTTCTCTTCTCTGTTCAAGTGTTGACAGATGTAATTTCTCCAATCTTTTTTCGTATGTCAGATTTGACAGAGTAGGTGCCATTTTTGTCGCTGCTCTTTGGATTCTTTCTAATTTTCTTATGTTCTTCTTTGTGCTAGGTGCCCACAGTGTTGCAGCATATTCTAGTTTAGGTCTTATCAGTGTATCAACTATTTTTAACCATCTCCTCATCTATGTAGTCGAAGGCTATTTCAATTGACCTTAATAAGTTACAAGTCTCTCCAAATAATTTATTGACATGTTTATCAGGTGTCAAGTCACTTGAGATAATTACTTCTAGGTCCCTTTCTGAATCGACTTTTTTGACTTCTTTGTTTCCCCATATTATATCGTCCCGATACTCTATTTTTACTTTTTCCAAATTCCATTATGCTACATTTTTTAATGTTGAAGTTCATCTTATATCTCCGACTCCATTCCCATATTTTGTCTAGGTCATCTTGCAGCGATCTGCAATCTTCTTCTGTTCTTACTCTTGAGTAATTTGGCATCGTCAGCAAAGAAGTTCATGTAACAATTTACTCCCTCATCCATATCATTTATATATATGGCAAACATTAAAGGATCCAATACAGAGCCTTGTGGGACGCCACTTTTCACATCTTCCCAGTTCGAATTTTTGTCTCTAAGTACCACTCTCATTATTCTCCTAGTTAAATCCTTTATCCATTCCAGCAGTTTACCTTGTATTCCTCCTATTATTTCAAAATTTCTTATTAATTTTTATGTGGTACTTTGTCGAATGTCTTCTGCAAATCCAAGAAGGCGCAGTCTGCCCAGCCATCTCTTTCTTGTATTATCTCAATTAATCTCGAGTAAAAGGAAATTAGGTTTGTGGTGCACGATCTTCCACTTCTAAAGCCAAATTGTTTGGGGTTTACTATTCTATTTTCTTCCAAGTGTTTGGTCCATTTGTGTCTGATGACCTTTTCGCATATTTTTGCTATTGTGCTTGTAAGGGATACCGGTCTAAATTTTGTAGGATATTCCCTATTTCCTCCTTTATATATTGGTACTATGTTTGCATCTTTCCAATCTTGCGGCACCTTTCCCTCTTTGAGTGAGAAGTCAATTATCTTGTATAGTTTATCTGTTAGTTCGTCTATACACTCTTTCAGTATCCAATTTGCAATTCCATCTGGTCCATTAGATTTCCTGACATCTAGGTTTTTTTATTTGGTCTCTCATTTCTGCCTTATATGCAGAGGGGGCCGGAGAGGGGGGGTCGCCGATTAAATGAAGCGGCCTTGCTGTGGATGTAGTGTGTCTTGCGACACTGCTTCTGACCCAGGGCGGTGGGCAGGGTGCAGGGATGACCCGTCATCCAGGAGGTGCTCAGATGAGAGGGAGGGTGGGAGGGGTGTGGAGTGTATTTAGGGATGAAATGGGTGGGAGTGTTTTTATGCCTTTCCCTTTTTGGCTACCTCCCTTGTAAGGGGGAAAAAGCCTTGGTATATGTATGTATGTATGTATTTCTTTTTGAGTTACCTTTATTTCTTTTATCATGGGTGATCTTCCTTGTTGTCCATCTTTCCAAGATTGTAAGCTCTCTATTGTAAAAACTGACCTGAAATGTCTAATCATAACTTCTGTCATCTGTATATTCTTTGTCTCCTTTACGCAACTTTACTATTTCATGTTTATCCTTTAGTTTTTCATTTGTATATCTGTAAAAGAGTTTAGATTGATCCTTACATTTGTCTATAATATCTATTTCATAATTACTTGTTTCTTTCCTGCGTATATTCACATATTCGGTCCTAAATTTTATATATGTTTGCCATTTGGATGTTTTTCATCTTTTTTTCATTTTTCCAGGCTTTGTCTCTCTAGTCTCTAGCCTCACTACACATTTGGTTAAACCAACACTTTATGTAAATCTCTTTTTGTTTCTTTTTTGGTACATATTTGTTAATTCCTTCCTTGTACTTTTCTTTGAATATGTTCCATTTGTCTTCCATCTTTGTTTCCTCTTTAGAGAATTTATCCCAGTTTGTGTTTTGGAATTTTTTTCTTAGTTTTACAAAATCCGTTTTGTTGTACATTAATCTTCCTTCTCTATGTTTATCATTCCTACCTACATTGTTCTGTTCTTTTAATTCAAACTCTATTAGTATATGGTCACTCTTTCCAATTGGTGTTTTATACTCCATTTTGTTCACAATATCTGGTTCAGAAGTTAATATTAAGTCTAGTTTCGACGGTTCCTCATTGTTTCTATATCTAGTATTTTCCTTAACCCATTGTGTTAGGGTGTATTCGATGGTCATATCCAGTAGAATGTTACTCCAAAGTTCATCTCCCCCTTTAACTATCATTTCTTCCCAGATTATGTCTTTTGCATTAAAATCGCCCATGATTACTATGTTTCCACCCTCTTTCAGTAACTCGTTTAGCACATTCATTGTGTCTTCCAGCAATTTAGAATGTTCGCTGTCCGGCCACGCATGTGCTTTTGGTGGTACATACACTGCTACAAATTTTCTGATTTTCATCTTTTTGTTTGCAATTTTTATCATGATTAATTCTACATTGCCTTGGTCTTCAATAACCTTTGTCACATTTAAACCTTTTTTTGGTTAATATCATGACACCTCCCTGCTTGTCTGTTCTATTTTTCACCCAGTGGTTGTATAGACCATGTCCCACTATACTTGTTGATAGAGGTCCTTTCAATTTTGTCTACTATTCCCATGATGTCAGGTTTTTCTGTTTCTAGTTATTTAGTGCATTGATTCCAGAGATCATACCATCGATATTTGTGTATGCCACTTTTAGTTTCATATTTTCTTTTCGTTTTTGGTTTGTTTCCATTTTTTTATGTACCGTTTTTGTCTCAAGTCCAGCACTATCAGAAAAACTTGTTTTTTTTCTGTCTCTGTTCTCTTGTCATTTCTATCATTGGCTTCAATTCTGAGAGCTTTGTCTTTCTCTTTTTCCTCATCACTCATTTCCTTTTGTATCCATACATGTTTGAATTTTTTGCTGTTTGCCAGTTTAACCGCTCTCGATAATACCTCCTCAGCCATCATTTGAGTTCTTAATTATATTTTCAGAGGTCTATGTTGTTTTTCTTTTGAATATTTGCCTATCCTATGGATTTCGTCGATTTCTTTGTCGAAATTTTGTCCTTCATCCTATATTTCTTTTAGAATTTCTTAGCTATTTCCTTCTCCTTTTCTCTCTGGTATCTATACATATCATGTTTTTCTTAGATACCATGGACCACAATGCACTTATTTGTCAACTGTATCTCTCACCCAATTTTCCTTTTAATTACTTTCATAACTGTGTCTTTTGTATTTTCCTCCATCTGTTTTTGTAATATTTCTCTAAAAGATATATTTTTTCCTGTTCTTGTTTCCATTGATTTTTTATTTCAATGAGGTGTTTTTGATTGACTCTTCCATCTTTCCAATCACTACTTGTAATTGCTCTTTGACCTCCTTTTTCAGTTCATTTCTATTTTTGTCCTTTTTCATTCTCTCGTTTTCTCTTTTAAGGATTTCAATTTCGCTCTTTAGGTCACTTAATTCTTTAATCGTTTGCTCATTACTCTTACGAAAAGTAATCAATTCCCTATGTACAGCTCGGTAATTCAATTTTAAATCCATGATTTCTTCCATTAAGTCATTTACTTTGCGATTTCTTAATGCATTGTTATATGTAATTTATCTATATCTAAGTTTTTACTTATTTCACCTGGGTTTCTTTGAAACCCTGAATTTTTTTTATTTTCCCACCTTTGGCTTTTTTCTTGGAGTATCTATCAAACAATGTCGTTTGGGGATGACACCTCTCGGACTTTCCACTATACCTTATATCTAGTCCTCTTTATGTTGGTTCATTTGTTATTCGTTCTTTTTCTTTTTCCATTTTGGCAAAAACTATATTTTAAGAACTGGAAAAGCTTTTACCAGTCACACGTGTACCATAGCCTACCCATCCCGTGTGTGTGTGCGTGTATGTGTGTGTGTGTGTGTGTGTGTATGTGTGTGTGTGTGTATATGTGTGTGTGTGTGTATGTGTGTGTGTGTGTATGTGTGTGTGTGTGTGTGTGTGTGTGTGTCTGTGTGTCTGTCTCACTGTCTCACAGTCTCTCTTTAGAGAGAGGAGGCTCTTTCCTGTTTTGATATTGCATTCTTTTCTAATTTATGCATGTGATAATCACGTTGAACACAAGGGTTGTTATTAGGATCAGATTTCATATATTCATTTCATGATATATAGATTCCTGTTAATGATGATTATGTGTGATATGTCCATGATTACAATTACTATCGTTTATAGTTTGCTTTAATTATGTGATTTATAAATTCGTGTTAAAGAGTGAGATAATCACCTACAATGGCACCAAACTAGCAATTGTAATATTAATGGTAATAGTAACGGTAATATCAGCAGTGGTAATGATTTAAGGTATTATTTAGTTTTGATATAATTGTACCGTTCATTAAGTTATGAAAAACAATAAGCTATTTCTCCATCATCACCTGCAACAAAACACCACCACCACAATCACCACCACCACAATCACCACCACCACAATCACCACCACCACAATCACCACCACCACAATCGCCACCACTACCACCACAACTATAGCAGTCACTACCACCACTATAGTAGTCACCACCCCCACTACAGCAATCACCACGACCACCACTACAGCATTACCCACCATCACCACCACAGCCATCACCACCACAGCCGTCACCACCACTACAGTAATCATCTCTACCACCATCACCACCACTACCACAACCACAGCAATCACCACCACTACCATGACGATTTCGAACAAGATTTGATATTTCATATCAAGTAAATAGTTAATTTGCTCTCGGATTTCTTGTTCGTTTGGTGTTGCCTAGACTTGTTTATGACGTGTTGATGGTAACACATGTTAAGTAGAATTAATTAAAAGAACAGCGATAATGAAGCTGGAGAGACTCCTCCTGCCTTTGTCAAGGGGCTGAAATGATCAAGGGAACCATTGCTAATAAACTATAAAACGGCGAACGTGTTGGTTGGCGTGCTTGTGTTGGTGTTCTTTTAATATGGAGTCATTTGGGTTATTCATGTAATTAGACCCGCGCATACACACATGTACGCACTCAGACATACACGCTCGTTCGCTCGCGCGCGCGCGCACACACCACACCTCGTGGCGCAGTGGCTAGAGTTCCTGGCTGCCACTACGACGGTCCGGGTTCCAATCCGGCCCAGGGCTGGAATATTTTCAGTATCGCTGCGCTGCGAGTTGTTACTCCAACTCTTGTGGGCGGGGAGCTGGGTGTGTGTGCGTGTAAGGTCACAGCATTACCCATAGATCGGTCATATATGAGCTCTGAGCTCTCTTGCGGGAGGGAAATAGCTGTCGATCACGAGTCCAACACGTGATCCAAGACCATGGTGAATCATACATGCATATGTATGCAGGTATACATGTATGTACACACACACACACACACACACACACACACACACACACACACACACGCAAATGTATGTATATATATATATATACACATATAAGTTAATCTAATTTTGGTACAGTGCTACTGTACTGTGTTCTGTGCTATTCCATTGTGTGATGCTAATTCTTCCAATACCATGATGGAAGCTTGAAGCGTAATACCATTAGAACTGTTGAAAAAAAAAATTAAAGAGAAAGTGAAAAAAAATGACTGCAGAAATGGCATCGACCATTGAAAGCTTGTGATTTGCATACCCCATAGGGGACATTTCGTTCTTCAGCCTCGACCGAATTTTCGAGCGAAACATTGTGTAGGGCAAAGGGGGTGGGGGCTGTTATCGGTTTGAAAAAAATTAAAGAAAAAGAGATAACTCATCCCCGACCCTTCCATGGATTTAGAGGGATAACTCAGTTATCTCTCTCTCTCTCTTTCTCTCTCTCGCTCTCTCTTAGAAAAAAAAGTGGTTCACGTCCAGGCCATGAGCTCTTTACAATGCCTCGTTTCACATGTAAGCGTTGGGTATTATTCATTTTATTTCATATTTTTTTCTTTTATTTTTATTTCATTTTTATTTTCTATTTATTCTATTTTTATTTTTATTTTATTTATTTATTTATTGTTATTATTATTATTATTTTTTTTTTTTTTCACCGTACTTCCCACACTAGCTGGTCTTTCCATCACCCAACCCCTGCACTACGAATGTAAAGCTCCGGTACATGGGTGTGCACAATAAGTGAATGACAGTGGGTTGGTTTATTCGTTTATGTGTGTATGAACTGCATTTTATTTACGTGTTTACTTATTAATTTATCAATATTTATTTATCTATTTGGTTGTTCATTTGTTTACTCATTTCCATTTCATCGACGTGTTTCTTTTTTAGTATTACAAAATCTTAGAGACAGGGTAATGAAGGCACAACTATTCCACGTGAGTATGATGTATTGTTTATATTTTTCAACTCCTTTTTATCCTCATCGGCTTGGGACTAACTTGTGATTATAGTGACGGAGACTGGGAGAATGTGGGCGTGGTAAGATAACTTTGTGTAAAATGGTGAATGATGAATTACAGTTGTATAATTGCTGTCGCCGGGAACGTAATAAGTCGCTGGCGCCACGAATGTCAACAGTCGCTGGCGCCTTGAGACTGTCAACAGTCGTTGGCGCCATGAGACTGTCAACAGTCGTTGGGGCCGTGAGACTGTCAACAATAGCTGGCGCCACGAGACTGTCCACAGTCGTTGGCGCCACAGGACTGTCGACATTCGCTGGCGCCACAAGACTGTCGACATTCGCTGGCGCCACAAGACTGTCGACATTCGCTGGCGCCACAAGACTGTCGACAGTCGCTGGTGCCACGAGACTGTCAACAGTCGCTGACACCACTAGACTGTCGACAGTCGCTGATGCCACGAGGCTGTCGACAGTCACTGGCACCACAAAACTGTCAACAGTCGCTGACGCTACGAGACTGTCGACAGTCACTGACGCCATGAGACTATCAACAGTCGCTAGCCCTGGGCATAATGATGTTAATTGTTTTCCAGTATTTTACTGATCGGAATTTCACAGCTTCAGTCTTCTGGTCGTCCCTTAGATCTCTTTGGAAAGAAACGTATATGTTATGTTAGTATAAGTCTGTTAGTCATTGGCTGGTAGGACGTGGAAAAGGGGAACATTCACCAGATATCAGTTATATGACAAAAGTTGAGGAAAGACATTTGACGTTACGAGACAGACAGACAGAGAGAGAGAGAGAGAGAGAGAGAGAGAGAGAGAGAGAGAGAGAGAGAGAGAGAGAGAGCGAGAGAGAGCAAGAGAGAAGGGTGGGTGGAAAGGGGGAGATTTGGTCCGGAGAGTGTCTCACACGGCTGCAACCCCCGGTTGGAAGTGTGGGTACTGATAGGATTTGAAGATGAGCCTCAGGAAGACAAGTCTCTTCTACGACAATCTCGCGAGACTAGGGACCCGTTGTTGGTACCCTGGCGCCAGGAGTGTGGCGACGATCGTTGGTGCCAGGAGTGTGGTAATGATTACTGGTGCCAAGAATGTGGCAGTGATCGCTGGTTCTAGGAGTGTGGCAATGGTTACTGGCGCCAGGAGCGTGGCAACAGTAGCTGGCGCCAGGGGTGTGGCAACAGTAGCTGGTGCCAGGAATGTGGCAACAGTAGCTGGTGCCAGGAGTGTAGCAACAGTAGCTGGCACCAGGAGTGTGGCAAAGGTAGCTGGCGCCAGGAGAGTGGCAACGATAGCTGGTCCCAGGAAAGATGCAACGATCCTTAGTGCCAGGTATGTAGCATTAATTGCTGATGTCAGGAGAGAGTAGTCAAGGCGAGGAAAAGAGAGCATCAGCCTTCAGAGAAATAGGTCTAGGCTGGGGATGATGAGTCCCTGGCATTCTGAGCGAAGGCTTAAAAAAAAAAAAAAAAAAAAAAAAAAATATAAAAATATATATATATATATATATATATATATATATATATATATATATATATATATATATATAACTCTACGTTTATTTTACTTATTTTAATTCATTCTTAGGAATGAGCCACTGAGTATGCATAATAAATGTAACAGACTCCTTCGGAACTTGCTTCTCTTTCCCTAACATAAAAAGAAATGTTTAACAGGAGCAAAATATATCTTGGAATGAAAGAGGTTATGCATAATTAATGAATATAATGAATGGAAGACGACTATATATATATATGTATATATACATATATATATATATATATATATATATATATATATATATATATGCACTAAAAACCCACTATTATTTGGATTTAAGAAAAGAAGAAGGAAGTAACGAATTTCCGTATATTTCGATCACTTACTGTGATCCTCTTCAAGCGGAATACATAGACAAGAGAACATACATATCTTATATACAGATGAGAGAGGTAAAGTTAGGGAACATGGACAAGACATCTCATGTGACATCTATATTGTTACGCGGGTTATGTGGTAAATCGTCCGCTTTTACAATGTAAGGAAATAATTTATTAACTGCCAAGGTGGTTATGTAATCTGGTGACCATTGGCCTTTTGAGATATTGAAATTCGGGAATTGCTCAACGTAACTCCGCGGTATTTCAACACGTAGCCAACAATAATCACAGAATAAATTGGGACGAGGCAAAAACCATTTTTAAATCCAAATGTAGTTATAAAAGGAAAATTATTGAATCTTCCTTAATAAAACAATTCCCGAATTTCAATATCTCAAAAGGCCAATGGTCACCAGATTACATAACCACCTTGGCAGTTAATAAATTATTTCCTTACATTGTAAAAGCGGACGATTTACCACATAACCCGCGTAACAATATAGATGTCACATGAGATGTCTTGTCCATGTTCCCTAACTTTACCTCTCTCATCTGTATATAAGATATGTATGTTCTCTTGTCTATGTATTCCGCTTGAAGAGGATCACAGTAAGTGATCGAAATATACGGAAATTCGTTACTTCCTTCTTTTCTTAAATCCAAATAATAGTGGGTTTTTAGTGCAATTACTAAAAAAAAAAAAAAATTATCGGTTTGATGTCGCTGCCATTAGCGTATTTCTCTCATATATATATATCTTGGAAAAAGTAAAAGATGTATATAATTTTTCTTTAATACCATAAGCCCAAAGGCCCAAGCCAGGATAAGTTCTGCTGAAGGGAGGCGTCAGTATAAGGAACGTTTATTATAATTATTTCTAGTATATATGAAAAAAGCTCAAGCAAATTGTGACATTTTTTTTATTAAAGCGATTAAAGTTATTAGCCCACTCATTGGTTATTTTTAGTCTTTCTAAAGACGAGAAGATGAAAAAAATATAAGTTTGTCCCTCATTTAACATATATTGGATAAATGTCGGAGGCCAAACACCCTGTGATGCAGGGACGGACGCATCCAGTTGCTTGTACTTGTTTATTTATTTATTCATCTATTTATCAATGTTTTTTTATCTATTTCTCTAATGAAGACACTATTCACACATAACGTATCAGTATATACAACGAAACTTGAAAAATATGAATTCAATCACTCATTTCCGAATAATAGTAGTTATTAATGCTTTTTGTTATTAAAGAATATTCTCAAATGTATTATGCAGTGCCAGTTTTTATTAAACTATGCGCGATTTTTGTTTTGTTTTAGTGCAAACTTCTATGTTGAAAATACAACCTAATTATGCTGCAGCACAGTCGCAGTGATTATTAAGGCCGCCTGGCATAAACAAAAAATAATAAATAGTTAAATGAAAATAGATATATACGAATGAATAAGTAAATGTAATGGGAAAATAAAGAGTTTACCTAGTTTGTTTTAAGTCTCTAAGACATATCATCACTTAAAGGACTGACTAGATTATCTAGATTTTATATAAAAGATAAAAGAAGAAATGTAAATCACAATCTCATTAAAAATGTTGAAGAGAACGCGTCCAGTCCTTGTGAACTAAGCTCTCTTCATGCATCGGAGGTTGAAGGGAAGTAAAATATCAATTAAAGTTCTTTTTTGGTTCAGGATGAAAGGGGCGACCTCTGCAAACTTCCCATTTATGAATGTGTGCCCCCGGACGTGACAATATTTGTCCGCGGTTTTACTTTTAAAAGTAATTTGTCATTTCATTTGCTGTTTGTGGTGGTTCTCTTTCCGATTAGCCAGTCTTGCCTGTACTAGCACCCCCCCTTCACCCCACCGCCGCGTCCCGGATTGGCGTTGTCCGGTATCCTACACCAGAAGTTCTGTCTACCTTAAGTTAAACAAACCACATGCTGGAAAAAGGCTCAGAATGACTAAACAAAACCCGAACCGAATCGAAGTAAACCGAACTAAAATGAACAGACCCGATCCGACCTGACCTAACCCCTGACTCGAACCAAGTAGAACCGAACAGACTCAACCCGACCCGACGCGACACAAACCCGACCCAAAACGACCCAACACAACCAAACCGACCAAATCCGATCAAACCCGATCAAATCCGACCAAAATCGACCTGGCCCAATCCAGCATGACATGACCCGACCTGGCCCTACCAGACCCTACACATGTCATACCATATACAGTAAAGGTACACCATACCAGAAAGAACCAAACTAAGACAGAACAGATCAAACTAAACCAGATCATAGCAACCTATGGGCCACTAACATGACCTTTGGTTAAAAGAGGGACGCATCGACGCTGGATTTCGGAAAAATAATGAAACTATAATTGAAAATTATATAATAGTTTGATTAATTTTGATAGTGAAGTGTCAGGATTGGGAAAAGGGGTATTCGAGAACTGGAATGTTAAAGCAGTGGATGGAATGAGAATCTCTATTTGGAATAGACGTTAATACCATTGGAAAGTGGATCTGGAATGCAAAGTGGCCTGGAATAGACAGGAAGGATCGTTCGAACAAGCCTGGAATGTAGAAGAGACATTGGAAAGAGATGATACTTCAAGTCAAGATGGGATGGTAGTTAACGTTTAGCCTTAAGGACAAAGAATTCGAAGAGGGACGCCGAGAACGATGAAAGGAAAACCATTACCTCAAAAACACTTCAGGTCGAGAGCCTCTGGAGAAGATGAGAAAGAGTTCCTCCCACTGCTGCCACCATATCTTAATCACTCCTTCCCACCTCTGCCACGTTTGTGATAATCACTTCCACCGCTGACACCATTGCCTTAAGCTCTTTCTCCCACCGCTGCCACCATTGTGCTAATCTCTTGCTCCCACCATTCTGTTACCATCAGGCCTTCATCTCATCACGGGTTCCATTTTCTTCTTTTGGTGACTACGAAGGCCACGGAGGCAGAAAAAGGGATATTGCACGACGGAGAAAAAAGAAAATGACGAAATGGACGCTTTGTAGCGCTGCCACTGCGAATTCGGTTAACGACAGTTGGCAGCGGCGGAAAAGACTACAAAGAAATCAGTAAAAAAAAAGGATGAAAAAAGTATTATGCTGACGTTGGGTTTCTTGTAACGGTCAGAAAACAACTGGTAGTGCGTTTCGTAAATTGGGATCTGGCTCATTTTAAGCAATTTTACTCAGTTGAGGGTCACTATAAACGGTGATGTCTAATAGGAATATTTGAATAAAACTGGTGTCAGTTTAAAGTGATAAAGAATTCCACTTTATTCATCTTATAATAAAACTCACCTGAAGTACATTGTCTAACGCTAGCCGCTCACAATATGAAAACCAAATGAGTCGAGCAATGAAACAATGTGAAGGACCACACTCATCATCTGAAGGTCGTCGCTTTAAGATGTCTTCAAGAATACGGGCATATACTTTTTATGCCCATCGATACGTTCTACAGAGACAAACCTAGTTAACCCATTAAACTCCAATGACAAGAATCTTGTCATTTGGTCAAATAAAACAAAAAATCATAAAACACCAAAATGTTTGATCAAACACCAGAAAAATATGACGTCAGCCCTCGCTTTGTGCGAGGGCTGACGTCATATTTTTCTGGTGTTTGATCAAACATTTTGGTGTTTTATGATTTTTTGCTTTATTTGACCAAATGACAAGATTCTTGTCATCGGAGTTTAATGGGTTAACACCCCCTGATTGGCCCACGTCCAGAGGTAGTAGAGGGATAAAGGAAGGATGAAATGGACTCCGGGGAGATCAGGGAAGAAGGAAATGAGAGAGAGAGAGGGCAAATGATCAGTATAGGTACAAGGAGAGGGAAGAAGGGGAGGAGAGGGTAGGCAAGGGGAGGGGAGGGGAGAGGAGGTTAGGTAGAGGCGTGTCGAGATTCACTGCCAAGTTCTGGCGGTCAGACCGGAATGGGATGGGATGAGAATAATGCAAGGATTACGCTGCCCTTCGCGCCAAGAAGTCGTCCCGTGAGGCCATCCGATTCTCTGCACGGTTCCTGGGTCGTCAGCCTCGTTGGAGGGTTCCTCCCTTCACCAAGTGTGCCAGCGCTCCGTAGGGAGTGGGAGAGAGATAAAGGAAAAGGTGGAGAGAGGCGAGTAAGAAGAGATGGAAGTGGTGTGTGTGTGTGCGTGTGTGTGTGTGTGTGCGCGCGTGTGTGTGTGTGTGTGTGTGTGCGTGCATAGGGTTCACCATGTGATTCACCATGGTCTTGGATCACGTGGACTCGTGATCGACAGTTATTAGCCTCCCGGATGAGAGCTCAGAGCTCGTATGACTGATCTATGGGTAATACTGTCACCTTATTTCATCCCTGGGCGGGAGTCGAACCCGGAGCGCCGTAGTGGCAGGCGAGAACTCTAACCACAGCGACACGAGGTAGGTGCGTGAGTGTGTGTGTGTGTGTGTGTGTGTGTTTGTATATATATATATATATATATATGTATATATATGTATATATCTATATATATATATATATGTGTGTGTGTGTGTGGCAACACGCCATTACTATAGTGTCCCCTTAACGCGCATACCATTTCTGTGACAAAAATTACTATGATTAAGCAAACCATTGTATGTGTCCATAAATATAATTTATATTTGTAAAATAAGAGTGTTGCCGCAATATGACAGCCCTTGTAAGGAGAAACCGTGTGAATGTAATATGATTGTATGATTTTATCCAATGTTGAAATATTGGTTATTTTTATTTGATATGGTGGGCGGAAATGCAATAAATAAGTCCAAAGAAAAGTTAAGTTTCTTTATTCCTTCTCTCTTGGACGACCTACGTCACCATGTAGTGGTAACTCCACTACTACAGATGGTGACTCTGAAGTAACTACAGTCCAGCAGCAGTTGCCGCCTGCCGCAGTGTTGGCACAGTGTTGCCATATGTGTATGATATATATATATATATATATATATATATATATATATATATATATATATATATATATATATATATATATATATATATATATTTGTGTGTGTGTGTGTGTGTGTGTGTATGTATATGTATAATGTATGTATTTGATACTGGAGTACAAAGGAGTAGAAACCAGAAAATCGTTTCGTTGTCAATAACAAAACAAACATTTTCGTTAATGGAATCCGTCAATCTGTCAGTTTTGTCAGTTCAATTTGTTTGCAGAGATCGTTTGCACGGGTGGACTGGCACAGGCTGACTGGCAAAGTTAGACTAGCACAGGCAAACACACAGACTCAGACACACAGACTCAGACACACACACACACACACACACACACACACACACACACACACACACACACACACACACACACACACACACACACATACACACACACATACACACACACATACACACACACATACACACACACACACACACACACACACACACACACACACACACACACACACACACACACACACACACACACACACACACACACACACACACACATACAAGCACAGACATACAGGCACAGACACACA
Organism: Oratosquilla oratoria; assembly: GCF_046742065.1. Lineage (NCBI taxonomy): Eukaryota > Metazoa > Arthropoda > Malacostraca > Stomatopoda > Squillidae > Oratosquilla > Oratosquilla oratoria. The sequence continues at coordinate 46,836,861 of NC_134783.1, read as the reverse complement.
GACACAGACAGACAAACACAGAACACAAAGACTTACTGAGAGGGACACTGCTAAGTAACATTGAAAGGAACATAGAGAAGGAATACTGAGAAGGACCGTTGCAAAGGAACTTTGAGAGGAACGCTTAGAAGGAACACTGATAAAGAACATTGAGAAGAAAAACTCAGACACTGAGAGGGGGGTGACACTGGAAAGGAACACTGAAACACCGAGAGGGGAACACTGAAAAGGAGGGCTAAGAGGGGATGACACTGAGAAAGAACACTGAATCACTAAGGAAGAACAGTGGGAAGTAACACTGAGAGGGGGGACTAGCTTAAGGAAAGGCTGGGTCCCATCCCATGGCGACGCAGGCGATCCCAAAGGGAGCATATAAAACGACGGCAAAAAACGCAGACGGGGGCTGGAAATCTTCCCCCCTTAACAAATAAAGGTCAGGAACGGAGGTGGGAGGAGGGAGGTGAGAGGTAGGAAGAAGGTGGGATGAGGGAGGTGAGAGGTGGGGAGTGGGGAGAGGAAAGTGGGAGGTGGGAGGAGGAAGGTGGGAGGTATGAGGAGGAAGGTGGGAGGTGGGAGGAGGAAGGTGGGAGGTGGGAGAAGGAAGGTGGGAGGCGGGAGGAGGAAGGTGGGAGGTGGGAGGAGGAAGATGAGGATCTTAGGAGAGACCTCTAGGAGAGGGAGAGAGGTTTACTTCTACGATTAGATAAAAAAAAAATAATAAAAAGAAAGAAATGGATTTGAGAAGACGGAAGTCATGCAGCCTCTGAATAGTCTCGGATTCTTAAGGAAACAAAAAACCCTCCCGCTTGGAAGAATTTGGACAGTCTGCATACAGGCCTTCATCCTCTTCCTCTTTATACTCTTCGTCCTCTTCTTTTTCTTCTTCGTCTTCTTCCTCTTCCTCTTCTTTCTCCTCTGCCTCTTCTTTTTCTTCTTTTTCTTTCTCTTCCTCTTTTTCTTCTTCCTCTTTTTCTTCTTCCTCTTTTTCTTCTTCCTCTTTTTCTTCTTCCTCTTCTTCCTCCTCTTCTTTCTCTTCTTATTCTTCTTATTCTTCCTCCTCTTCTTCCTCTTCTTCCTCTTCCTCTTCTTCCTCTTCCTCCTCCTCCTCCTCTTCCTCCTCCTCCTCTTCCTCTTCTATTTCTTCCTCTACTTCCTCTTCTTCCTCCTCTTTTTCCTTCACTTCCTCTTCTTCTTTTTCTTCCTCTTTTTCTTATGATATCTGAGTAAAGAAAACGAGAGAACGGGGTCGCGGACTGGACTCCTCATTCCAGGCACGTCCAGGGAACACGTCTAACCTGGAAGGTTTGCTTCCATGGATTCATCGTTCTGTTGTACAAAAGACGAGGTTTTGCTCCATACAAGGTCATGCTATTTATTTGATATTTTTGTCTTTTTATTAATACATTTTTCAAAGAGTAGCAAAGACAAAATATAAGAAAATTAAAATTTTCATTCCTCAGTTCTTAGTGATATCGTTACCATAATCATTACCACCGCCACGGCTACCATTACTATTACCATTACCACTACCATCACCACCAATACCACAACCACCATCACCACCTTCACTACCACCACCACAATCATAATTATCTCCACAATCACTTATCATAAATTTTTTATTCCTTTTTTCATGCAGTAATATTGTAAGTTAATGTAGAATAGTACAGAAAGATAGAGTTGGATGAGTTTGAACTTTTTTTTTTCTTTTTCTTTTGCGAGTTTTAATTGAATTGACTGTGGAAAGTTGGTCGAGGCTTCGGTGGCGTAATGTCTTACCGCGAGCTCCAAGTTCCTGGCAGCAGATTTGTTTTGGATTCTTTTCGTCTTCCCTCTTATCCAGTTAAACCACCACCTCTTCCTCCTCCTCCTCCTCCTCCTCCCCTCCTCCTCCTCCCCCTCCTCCTCCTCCTCCTCCTCCTCCTCCTCCTCCTCCTCCTCCTCCTTCCCCCCTCCTCCCCCTCCTCCCCCTCCTCCTCCCTGTGTGTTTGTCAGCTGTCTGTTCTTGCTCATTTTCTTGGTCTCCGGAAGTTTCGCGGATTTTCATCTTCGCGTATTTCCAGGTACTATATTTCGCTCGTCAAACTTGTTGTCCTAACTGAGAAAGATTTTCCTCTCGGCTGAATAAGATTAACCTGCGTCAGCTAGAAAATTAACTAGCGGGTTTAAGTAGATTCTTTCATTTGCCTTTTCAATGTGTGTGTTGTGACCGCAGCTAGAATACTAAAAAACTAGTCAATGATTAAAGTGTGCAAGTTTCACCTGGTTAATGAATCATCACTGGTTAACCAGAATGAAATCCTTCAAGTTTGACAAAAATACATAAACACACAATTAATAAAAACAAACAAATAAAATGAAAATAAGATAGTATGAAATAAAAGAAATAATAATCATTAATAGTATAAAAAGATAAAGTAATAAATCTACTCCGTTTATAAAAAATCAACAACAAATAGAAAAAATTAAAATAAGATGGTATGAAATAGAAATAAAACCCAAACCAAAATGAAATGAAATAATAATTATATAATAAATAGATAGCCAAATGAATATATCTACACAGTTCCTAGAAACTATCAAGGTAAGTGCAGAGGTGGCACAAATCCCTGTGGAAAGGGATTAAGCCTAATCCCTGACCTGCGGGATTTTTTTTTTTTTTTCTTTTGTTTTTTTTTTTTAACAAAACCTCATGATGAAGGCTGGACTACACACAAGTGACAGTGCAGAACTTGATAAAATGAAATCGTCTGACCATAGCCAGAATAAAGACTAGCTGGGAAGGCTAAGGCCCTGTTCACACTAGCGGTTTGAACCGCGCGGAAACCACGGCGGTACCACATAGTCAAGGAAAAACTGCGCTGTTGTGTGAACACCTTCATTGACTTACATTGTAACTGAACCGCTGATGTTCAAACTGCGGTTCAAATCGCTAATGTGAACAGGTGTCATAGAAGTGTTTATTAGATCCACTTGAAGAAGAGCGGAAGTCAAATGGTTAGAGAACAAGATCTAATGTTTCTGTTGTCCTCAGTTCGATTCTATACCTTGATCTTCATTAAGTCAGATTAACTGACCCGTATCACATCCCTCCTTAGGATTTATTCATAGATTTATTTATTAATTTTTATTTATTCATTTATTTATTTATTTGTTTCTTTCTTTGTTTTTCGGGTGAGGCGGCTTCAGGTTCTTCTGTTTTGATAAGATGGTCTGAAGCTGTATAGAATGACATCGTTTTAGGTCCCTTTGGATAGACCATCGTTAAAGGTCCCGTTGGGTACAACGACGCCGTTAAAGGTCGCGTTTGGGTAGAATTGATGAGGGTGATGATGATAATGATGATGAGGGTGATAATTATGATGATGAGGGTGATGATGAGGAGGAGAGTGATGATGATGATGAGGGTGATGATTATGATGATGATGATGGTGATTATGATGATGATGGTGATTATGATGATGGTGGTGATTATGATGATGATGATGGTGATTATGATGATGATTGTGATGATGGAGATGATGAGGGTGATGATTATGATGATAAGGGTGATGATTATGATGATGAGGGTGGTGATTATGATGATGGTGATGATGAGGGGGATGGCGATGAGGGTGATGATGAGGGGGAGGGTGATGATGATGAGGGTGATGATTATGATAAGGATGATGATGTGGGTGATGATGATGATAGTTATAATGATAAAGATGATGGTGTGGATGATTTTGATAATGATGATAATGATGTGGGTGATGATAATGAGGAAGAGGATGGTGACTAATGATGGTGAGGAAGAGGATGGTGACTAATGATGATGAGGAATGATAATAATTATAATGATGAAGATGATGGTGTTGATGATTCTGATAATGATGATAATGATGTGGGTGATGATGATGAGGAAGAGGATGATGAGTGATGATGATGATGAGGATGATGATAATTATGGTGATAAAGATGATGGTGATGATAGAAGCTTTTAAATGACTTGAGGCTAAAAAAAAAAAAAAATTAGCGGATCAATCGGTACATATATATGCAAAGTGCAGCCAGATTACAAAAAACCGACAGCATTATAATATCAATCTGGTAATGTATAACGCCTGGATATATTTGAATTATTTGAAAACATTCTAACTACATAGACAAATTGTCTGACATACGAATATTTGCATATAAACATACAAAGGATTACAAAGGATTACAAAGGTCGGATGCAAAAAAAAAAAAAAAAAAAATCATATTAATTATAAATAAAAACTATAATAATGTAAATAACAAATAAAATACATAAATGCATAGGTATAGTTGAATAACAAACAAACAGGTAAATAGTAAATGATGATAAACTGACATATAACTAATAATAAATGAAAATTCAGACAGACAAATGTTAACAAAACAAAACAAAATAATATAAGATAAATTATAATCATTACAGCATCAAATAATATAAGATAAATTATAATCATTACAGCAGCTTCGAACTGAACTACATTGCACTACCTGTGCAGGAAGTTTATTCCATTCATTAACTACACGGTTGGCAAAGTTGTTTCTACCTACTTCCAAATTGAATCTATTTCCGGACAGTTTGAGACCATTGTTTCTTGTCTGATTCTCATTCAATGTGAAAATTTGGTCACTTTTGATGTTGTCAATTCCCTTTAAAATCTTAAAGACCTGTATCAAGTCACCTCTGAGTCTACGCTTTTTTTAGGGAAAACAGATTCATGTGCTTAAGTCGATTTTCGTATAATTTATTTTTGATATTTGGAATCAGTTTTGTGGCTCGCCGTTGTACTTTTTCCAGTCTGTCAATGTCTTTAATGAGATTCGGTGACCACACGGAAACAGCATATTCCAAATGTGGACGAACTAACGATTTATATAGCTTGTTAATGAGTGATGGACTTTTGAAATCAAAAGATCGCGCAATCAATCCCAGAATCTTATTTGCTTTCTCAGAGGCTGAAATACACTGCTTGGATGATTTGAGGTCGTTACTGATAATTACGCCGAGATCTTTTTCACTATCCACTTTTGTTAATGAATTTTCAAATAACTTGTAATCGTACTTACTGTTTTTTTTACCTATGTGAATTACCTTGCATTTACTTGTGTTAAATTTCATTAGCCACTTTTCAGACCATTGCTGTAATTTCTCTAAATCTTCCTGAATATCTAATTGGTTTGAGTGATCATTTGCCACTCCGCAGTTTTGTATCATCAGCAAATTTGGAAACAGTAGATTTTAGTCCATGGTTTATATCATTTATATATACTATGAATAGAAGTAGCCCAAGAACGGAACCCTGAGGAACTCCACTTAAAACACTTTTCCATCCAGAAGTTTTTCCATTTAAAACGCTGACTAAAGTGAAGATTACACATAGATGTAGGTCTGCATGCCCTGTTGCTTTCACAATAAAAGAATAATGAAATATTGGAAATAGTTGAATACTTTGGGAAACATTGTAATATACTGCATGGATCTCGACAAGACAATGAAAGCGGGATTCGAAAAGTGTTTTGTTATTTCTAGGCCAAAGCACTTCGAGGAATCGAACTAAACGTGCATTTGATTGGCAGTTCCAGAATTGATATTGAGAACAGAGAAAATTATTATCTTTTCCGTGGACATTTCTCACTTCGTCTTTTTCGATTTCCGTCCGGGGAAACGCAGTTTGATCGCTTTGTCAAAACTGACTCGTTTCATATCGCGTGGATTTAATTTTTTTTTTATGTTCAGTATCTCTCTCTCTCTCTCTCTCTCTCTCTCTCTCTCTCTCTCTCTCTCTCTCTCTCTCTCTCTCTCTCTCTCTCTCTCTCTCTCTCTTTCTCTTTCCCCCTCTCCCTCTCCCTCTCTCTACCTCTCTCCCTCCTCCTTCCTTCCCTCCCTCCCTCCCTTCCTCCTTCCTTCCCTCCCTCCTTCCCTCCCTCTCTCCCTCCCTCTCTTCCTCCCCCCCTCTCTCTCCCCCTCTCCCTCTCCTCTCTCTACCTCTCTCCCTCCCTCCTTCCTTCCCTCCCTCTCTCCCTCTCCCCCCCTCACTCGCTCTCAGGTGTATATATAAATATATATATAAATATATATATATATATATATATATATATATATATATATATAGTGTACGTGCGTGCGTGCGTAGACAGGGCAGGACTCACAGTAATGGGTTTAAATTGGATAGATTTAGATTTAATAAGGAAATAGGCAAGGATTGGTTGACCAATAGAGTGATCAACGAATGGAATAGATTAAGTAACAGTGTAGTGAGCACTGAAACTAACGGTTGTTAGAAAAGGTTAGACAATTTTATGGATGGGAATTATAGGTGGTAATGGACATGGAACTACCTAGTGTAGGCCTTATGGTCTCTTGCAGTCTTCTTCATTCTTATGTTCTTATGTGTGCGTACATGCATGTTGTACACACAGTACTGTCCTTGTGGATTTCCAGTAAAATGAAAACAGCCTATAGATATCTTCATTACTGGGCATACAATAAAACCGAGAGGAATTCGATGTTGATATAGATCAGTTCTAACTTTACCCAATATATATGTATATATATATATGTAATATATTGAAGTGCGTAAGACAGAATGTGTGGAAGGGGGGGTGAGGTAAACACCAGGAACCGTTGGAGTTTTATTACTAACGTTTCGTCCTGAAAGGACTTCCTCACTCGTGTGTGTGTGTGTGTGTGTGTGTGTGTGTGTGTGTGTGTGTGTGTGTGTATATATATATATATATATATATATATATATATAATCTATTTATTTATTTATTTATCTTTTATTTTTATTTTTGTGAATGAGCCCATAAGAAGGACGCTCCCACTGAGGCATTTCAATATTCTTTCATAAAAGATTTCGAGTTTCCAGTTACATCATGGAACTGGCTCGTCTCCAGGAACCGCGAGAGGATTTTCTTGGCCGTCCAAAACAAGTTTCTAAATTATAACACAATTTACACTCGTAAAGTTACTGGTCGCAGTAAAACACATGTTCCGTTGAAGAGCTGTTACCTGATGACCCGGAAGGCGAAAACCAGTCCGGATGGAAACGGGCTTGTCATCTCGTTGTCACTCAATTTCCCTCCCGCCCATCCCTCTCCCCCTCCAACTCCCCCTTCCCCTCCCTTCCTCCCCCTCCCTCCCCCTCTCTACCTCCCTCCCCCTCCCCCTTCCCTCCTCCCCCTCCCGTTAGCGTTTCAGGGGTGATACGAGTTACAATACGTATGATAGTTTTCTTTTAACTTAGATTTTAGCTTTAGGAGAGAAATAACTTGTTTGTTGGTTTGAATCCCGCACTCCTCTCTCCGGTTCCCAGGGGTGACTGTTACTTGCCGCAAGAGTTCCAAGAGCACAGGGCAAAGGTGGCGGCTTCGGTCACAGCTACTCAGTGCCTCCTGGCGTAGAGGTCTCGCTTTTTAATTCACGTTCTTTGGGAGATTTGTCTGTATCCAGCACAGGGGAAGATGATATATCCTTTACCGAATGGACTCACGAGGCATTGAATCAAAAAGTTTTTAATTGGTTAATATCTGCCTCGAGTTTCATTCAACTGAAAAACCACAGCCCCATAATGACCGGCAATGGTCCTCAGAACCTCCCACAGATCTCCCTGGTAAGAGACTTTGGACTGTTGTCTGTGTTGTGTGAGTCTGTGAATGTTTGTGTCATCGGCTGTAAGTGTAAGAAATGGGAATTGAAGTTAATATAAAGAAATCTTGGGTCCAGTCCGGACACCGAATGTCAGCCCCTCAGGGGTGCGTTTCTTGATGGTGGTGAGGAGGTTCTTTATTAAGAAAAATAATAATAATAAATAAATAAATAAATGAAATAATGTGAGATGGAGGTTTCAAGGTTAAGCGAGAGTATTTACTAACCGTCTAACCTCAAGAGGTTTGTCTAAGGCTGACTAAAATAGTTTTATTTTAACCAATCCAAATTCTTTAAATGTAAGACTTTTGGCTTCGAAACTTGAATTCCTCAGCGTTATCTTCTTTGTCGCCAGCAAGAAGAACATTAATGAAGAACGAATCAGTTCCGTTGGGGTTAAGGTTTGTTCCCGCTGTATTAGCTAATTTGCACATCTTTCTTCAATGCAGTGTCTCTCTGTGCTCCCTCCTGATTACATTCTTCTTCTCTTTTCTTTCTGATTATTTTCTCTCATGAACTTGTCATTCGTTAGTCTTCCCCTCCGGAGCGCTGTCAGGGTCCCTCTTCCAGGTTCTCGAAATTGGTTTCCCCCCCTTTGTTTCCTGTTTCGTTTTCGTCTTTTTTTCTTTTCGAAAAGTGACGTTGGCGAGCGTCTCTGCATGTCCTTCCTCCTTGTGTTCTGCGATCACGAGTCTGCAGAAGGCAGAGATCGGGGTCGTTTCGTTAAGTTATCTTTGTTTTCTTAAACTTTTTGATGGGTTTCTTGTTTTCATCTTTATTTCTCTCTCTCTTTTGTTTTACTTCGTTCTCCTTCCCTGTAATAGTCTCACACTTACTTCCTTTCGAACTGTAAAAGGTTTGTGTAAAAGAACGCTAAGTAACATAATTATTTATTTATCCCATAAAGAACAGAGGATATGCAGAAAGTTGATCAAAATTATTTGGTAAGAGCAAAAAAGAAGAGAGAGAGAGGGAGAGGGAGAGGGTAGAGAGAGAGGAGAGAGAGGGTGAGAGAGAATGGAGAGAGAGAATGGAGAGAGAGAGTGGAAAGAGAAAGAGTGGAGAGAGGAGAGAGTGGAGAGAGGAGAGAGTGGAGAGAGGAGAGAGTGGAGAGAGGAGAGAGTGGAGAGAGGAGAGTGTGTAGAGAGGAGAGAGTGGAGAGAGGAGAGAGTGGAGAGAGGAGAGATTGGAGAGGAGAGAGTGGAGAGGAGAGAGGAGAGTGGAGAGAGGAGAGAGTGGAGAGAGGAGAGAATGGAGAGAAGAGAGAATGGAGAGAAGAGAGAGTGGAGAGAGGAGAGAGTGGAGAGAGGAGAGAGTGGAGAGAGGAGAGAGAGGAGAGAATGGAGAGACGAGAGAGTGGAGAGAGAAACAGGGAGAGAGAGAAACAGTACTTTAAGGGGTTACATCAAAATCAAGACAAGCCAAATCTGAATCAGATTGTTTATTGAAAACCAGGAAGATAAAAACTGGAACAGAATAAAAGGCTGAAGCCATATGCATTGCGTATATATATATTTTTTTTCTTAAATGATTTGTTATTTCTGGACGCTTTGCAGTTGATGTTAGTGAAACGAAATCTTAGTTTCCCTTGCCTGTTATACCACTAAACTTCATACTAACTGAAATACACAGTTAAAACGAACACTTCAAGATATAGTCTGGAAAGCACAATATACCTCATCATAAACCTCAACGCTTGATCTGTGACTAATAGCTTCGGAAGCACTACGAGCTGCGAAGGGTTCCATGAGACCATAGAACGTGGATAGCTGAGTTTGCTTACTTGGTATATTGCACGTTTCCCTACGCTCCGCCAATGTATGCATTACGTTTGTGATGATGACGATGATGATATGATGATATGATGAAGATGATGGTGATGATGATTCGCAAAACTCCCTCTATCGGGAGGCTAGGACAGTACCCCTTACAGAGGACTTTGTAGTGTGGAATTGAATAAACCACGCCTTTGGTCCAACTCGCTGGTGGCAGCGTTCGAACCGCCATCACCTCGACCCACGTCGCAAGTTGCGACGCCCTAACCAGCTCTGTCAGCGATCATCCATTTGCATTTGTAATTTAATGTATTCACATCAAGGTACATGTGTGTGTGTAATGACATATGAAATTATAGTTATCTCAAACTTTGTGGATACCTCATATTAATTGCATTCATATATGTAGTATATGTATATGTACATGCACTGTGTCTATGTACCGTAGAAAAATACGTTAATGAAATAGAAAAATCTAGAGACTTATGTGGTCTATGGAGAGGTATTCGTCCGATGTTGAGGGCTTAGAATTAGTGTATTGTAGTTGATAAAAATGTATATGTATAAATGTGTGTTTGTGTGTGTGTGTGTGTGTGTGTGTGTGTGTGATCGACAGCTATTTCCCTCCATATATGACCGATCTATGTGTAATGTTGTGACCTTACACGCACACACACAAACCCAACTACCCACCCACTATAGTTGGAGTAAATACTCGCAGCACAGCGATATTGAAATAATTTCAGCCCTGGGTGGGTTTCGAACTCGGACCGCTGTAACAGCGGTTGCGAACGCTACCACTGCGCAATTGAGTCGTGTGTGTGTGTGTGTGTGTGTGTGTGTGTGTGTGTGTGTGTGTGTGTGTGTGTGTGTGTGTGTGCGTGTGTGTGTGCGTGTGTGTGTGCGCGTGAGCGTGCATATGCAATCCTTTCAGATGCACCTTTTGGGTTCCCTTTCCCTAATCCATTCCTTCCTCCGTTTTCTTTCTTCCATCTCCGCCAATCGCTACCGCTGATGCGGGGGCGAAATGACGTCATGAGGTTTGGTTCCTTCACGCAATCCTTTGTCCT
>NC_134783.1:46796353-46818853 GCF_046742065.1 Oratosquilla oratoria | reverse complement strand
GACCCGGGGCAGAGGGCGGGACACAGGGATGACCCGTCATCCATCAGGAGCTAAGATGAAAAGGTGGGTGGGGGGGGAGCTAGTGGATGGGAGTGGAATGGGTGGAAGTGGGTACATACCTATGTCTTGGTGGGGGGGGGTGCGATGTTAAACTATATCATAGCTATTTATTATTCATTTTCAAGCGAAAGGTGGATTTGTGCAGTTACGAACTGCATTCTGGACCCACACAGCCACTCGTCACAACCACACCCTCTGCAGGCGGGCACAGTTCGTTACGTGACTCGCCCGTCATCCCGCGCGCTCCGTCGCGTGCGGCGCCCGGCCACGCCGCTGTACAGCCGGCGTCATCGCGTGGACAAAGTCGTTTAGCTGCTGAGCTTTAATCCGGATCGTGTAATCTAGACACTGGATTAAATTTGCATTTCTCGTTTAGTCGGTGTCCGTGGGGAGGAACCGGGGTTCTTTCCCTGAAGGGAAAGGTGTTTGTGTAGTATGCAGGGGTGGGGGGGTTAACTTAGGGGGGGTGTTTGGTCCTGATTAGGGGGTTTTTGTGACCTGATTAGGGGATTCTTGGGTGGGTGGGGGTTTGAGGAGGGATTAGTATAAAGGTAAAGGAAGGGGGAGGGGTTAGAAATAGTTATCCTCGTAAGTATATTAGAAGGATTCATAGACTTATGATATGCTGGAATATAGAATTCCCCTTGTTTATGTGTTTTGTTAATCAATTTGTTTTATTTTGTCTAATTGTTTATCTATTTGTTTAATTCTATATTCATGCGTTTTATTGTTTGTATTCGTTTGTTTATTTATCTAAATTATTTATTAATTGTTTATTTAATTACTTAATTGTTTTACTTGCTGAATCACCCCGACCTCTCCTCCCATGGGGCGAACCAGTTATCGTCCAACAGCTACAGGTGACATCTGCTTGTATAACCAGTCCAAGGACAAAGGACAAAGGACAAAGGGGACGGCTGTGGTAGCAACTAAGGTCTTCCTGGCACACGTTGAGGACCTTTGAGAGTGGTCGAAGTCTTGTTCTTTATCGTTAAAGAAAGTAAGAATAGAAAAAAAAATAATGATAATCTTGCTCGTCTCTTCCATTCTTCTTTCTCTAACACTAGTTCCTCCTCCACCGCCGCCTATCACCACCACCATCATCACCACTACTACGACCACCACCACCAATACCACCACCACCATCATTACCAATGTCATCATCACCGCCATCACCGCCACCATCACCACCACCGCCATCATCACCACCACATTCATCATCACCACCATAATTATCACCATCACCAACACCACCTCCGTTATCACCACCACTAACATCATCATCACCATCACCATCACCATCATCATCACCACATTCATCATCACCACTATAATTACCACAATCACCAACAGCAATAATACCACCACCACCAACGCCACCGCCACCACCACCACCACAACACTATCAGCTCTATCACCACTGTATACTCATGACCTAAACGACACACTGTGCACCACACAGTACATACCACACCTCATGGGCGCAGAAGCAAGAGCAAGAACAACAGAAGCATCAGGAGGAATATAAATAGTAACAACAACAACAAGAACAGGAACAGGAACAGAAACAACAGGAACAAGAACAACAGGAACAGGAACAACAGGAACAGGAACAACAGGAACAGGAACAGGAACAACAGGAACAGGAACAACAACAACAGGAACAGGAACAAAAACACCAGGAACAGGAACAACAGGAACAGGAACAGGAACAGGAACAACAACAGGAACAGGAACAACAGCAGGAACAGGAACAGGAACAACAACAGGAACAGGAACAGGAACAACAACAGGAACAGGAACAACAACAGGAACAGGAACAACAACAGGAACAGGAACAACAACAACAGGAACAGGAACAACAACAACAGGAACAGGAACAACAACAACAGGAACAGGAACAACAACAACAGGAACAGGAACAACAACAACAGGAACAGGAACAACAACAACAGGAACAGGAACAACAACAACAGGAGCAACAGGAACAGGAACAGGAGCAGCAGCAGGAACAGGAGCAGCAGCAGGAACAGGAGCAACAGCAGGAACAGCAGCAGCAGGAACAGCAGAAGGAACAGCAGGAACAGCAGTTTTCTCGGTCATGTTTGTTGTGTCAGACAGTAAGACTATTTCCGCCAATAATTGATTTATTATCCTCGCCAATCTTAATATTCTTTTTTGATTCTTTCTCCTTCGTTGATCCTCCTTACTCTTCTTATTTTTTTCTTGCTGAAAGGGGCTGTCTTTTTTTTTTTTTTTTTTTCGTCTTTGCCTTTTTGTTTTATTTTATGTCTTGTTTCTTTGCAAAGGTCGGTCATTGTCGTCTTTCGTTTTCCTTTGTTTCTTAAGATGTGTTAGACTTTCGTGATAGATGGTCATTGTCTTTTTTGTTTCATTTTCTTTCTTTTTTTCATTTCCTTGCAAAGGTTGGTCATTTTCGTCTTTATTTATTTTTTTGTTTCTTAATGTGCTAGAGTTTCGTGATATAGATGGTCATTATCTATTTTTGTTTCATTTTCTTTTTTTTTTAATTTGTTCGTCTTTAGGAAGGGTCCGGTGAATTAATTATTAATTCTATAGCTTATCTCAATATAAATATATATATTTTGTTCATTTCTTAGTCCCATTCTGCGGAATCTAATATTTCGTATTAATTTGTGTCGAAATAACTTATTCCATGTTGCAGTATTTTCCAGTGAAAGAATAGGCTTGCCCCTTTTTCCAAGCATTGAACTAAAAGAAAAGAACATTGAACGAAAAGAAAAGAGAATTAATGATGGCGATTCATTAATGACTTCATATAAGAATTAGTTTCAGAATTGAACGAGATGAAATGGTTTGCAGCTCTGATGATTAATATGACACACTGAAAAATTCTCCCACATTTATTGTAATCGTAATCTCGTCATATTTTTTGATTATGTATTTGGTAATCTAGTTGCGGTAACCTGGATTAAACCTAACCGAGTTTTAAGGCGGTTAGGTGATGTCAAGCTGAACGAGTGAGGTTATACGCTGTTCTCTAACCTACTTTACTTTACCCAGTTTTCTTTATCTCGTGCTGGTCTCGTATTCGCTTAGTTGTGGGTTCGAACCCCGCACTGCTCTCTGATTCTCAGCAATGGCTGCTACCTGCCCTAACAGGTTAAGCGCATAATAGGGCAAAGGTGGCGGCTTCGGCCGCAGCTGCTCAGCGCCTACTGGCGTAGGCACCTTCAACTTCCAAAATTTTTCTTTTCTTTCTTCTATACTTTAAGATTCTTTTCCTTATTGAAGCCGAGTTGTCCCTTCTGAAGTCCCCAAGGTTGTTCGTAGATGATTGTAACTAAGTATAGTTTTCTGTAGAAGTTGTTTAACTACGATCAAGGACAGCGTTGGTTCACAAGAACTCTGAATATAGAACATAAATTTTCAGGGAAACAAACCTGTCTTTCATTCCCAATTAAGGATCCCTATTTAAAAAAAAAAAAAAAAAAAAAAAAAAAAAACAACAACTAAAGGGCTGTACAATATACACTGCAAATGGATTATTTTTCTAAATTGATGTAAACTGGAACACGTATATTATCTACCCGCCATTCCTTTTTACTGTGATATTTATTTCTAACCTACTTTTCCTTCCTTCCATAGCTTTAGTTTTAGCTCTTAACATCATAACTTTCTTTAATTTAAAGATCTGAAAACATCAGAAGAAAGTAGACTACTGAATCCAATGCCTATGCGTATTCTAATTCCTTAATTCTAAATATGTTCAGAATAATAGAGATAAGATTTGATGTAACATCTCCTCTGGTTCTACTACCGTCTTGTGAGGGGCATTTCCCTTGCGAGATATCTAGTGTTGTCAGGAATTGTTATTGTTTGGATATAATATCACATTGGTTTGCTCAGAGAGCGCGCGCTCACTCGCGTGTACACAGACGCACAGTCACACACACACACACACACACACACACACACACACACACACACACACACACACACACACACACACACACACACACACACACACACACACACACACACACACACACACACACAGGTACACGCAAGCACACACACACACAGGCACACACACACAAGTACACATAGGTACACACAGGTACACTGAGGCACAGGTACACACAGGCACACACTGGGAAACACAGGTACAGGCATATACAGCACTCTTTCCCTTCCTCCCTCTCTCCTCTTTTCCTTTCTCTTTTTTACTCTTTTTCTCTCCTTTTCTCCAGTCTCCTCCGCCTTTTTCCTTTTTCTCTTTTTCTCCTCCTATCTCTCTTTTTCCTCCTCCCTTTGTCCTGTCTTTGGTGGCATGTGACCCGAAAAGATGGTGTTCCTGGTCCCTTGTGTGTGTCTTCTTTTTCCATGTTGGACTGTCCTCCTTTCACGAGTCTGGTCCCCGTGTTTCGCCATTTATACACAGTTGTTTATTCTAGACGTTTTTCCCGTCTGTTGTTCGCTGTATGTGATTATTTTTCAACTTGCGGATTGCGCGTTCCCGTCCTCGTTTATTAGTTTAATTTTCTTAGTTTATGTATTTATCTATGTATTTATTCATTTACTTGTTTCTTTGTTTTGTTCATCTATTTATTTGTGTTTCTTTGTTCATTTGTTTGATGTCTTGTTTGTGTTAAATACTTAATGCTTATGAATTAGTATATTCATTTACATGTTCGTGTACATTATATATTACTTTAATTATTTTCATTTAGTTGTTTATTTCTATATTTCTACTAGTATAGAGTTTGTCAAAGTTAGTTATAGTATACATCCATCTTCTTAGTTTAATTATTTATTTGTAATTTATTGTTTATTTCTATATTTCTATTAGTATAGAATTCGTCAAATTAGGAACTGTAGTGTAAATCTATAAATCCTTCCGTAGAATCGTTCATGTGATTTGAGGGAAGTAGTATATATCTGTCTTGTTAGTTTAATTATTTATTTGTATTAACTTGTTGTTTATTTATATATATGTATTTGTATAGAATTCGTCAAATTAGGAACTGTAGTATATAGCCAAAAATCCATCAAAAAATCGTTCATGTGAGTTGAGACAATTCGTAACTGGGTTGGCTTATTGTCTATCCAGACAAAAGTACTTTGGATTGCATGAACTTCCACATCTTTTGCCTTCTTCAGTAATGAAACTCACACAGTAAAATATATATACTATGGAAAGATGATAAGGATAATGGTGGATTATACCCACACACTGTCCTTTCTCCTTCCCCCAACTCCTTCCTCTCTCTCTCCACCTCACCTTTATTGTGTAGAAAGTCGCGCCTTTTTCTCTTCCGCCCGGCGAATGACGGGGTTCGCTTAACTTCCACAATGAACGTCCGAAATCGCAGCAGGAGGCACCCCCACCAGGCAAATGCCACCCAAAGCCCGATGCTGTTGTATCTATCTTTGTATGTATGTCTGTTTGTCTGCCTCTCCCTCTCCTTCTCCCTCTCCCTCTCCCTCTCCCTCTCCCTCTCTCTTGCTCCCTCCCTCCCTCTCCCTTCCTCTCCCTCTCCCTCATCCTCTTCCTCTTCCTCTCCCTCTTCCTCTCCCTTTCCCTTTTCCTCTCCCTTTCCCTTTCCCTCTTCCTCTCCCTTTCCATTTCCCTTTTCCTTTCCTCTTTCTCTTCTTCCTCTCCCTCTCCCTCTCCCTCTCCCTCTCCCTTTCCTCTTCCTCTCCATTTTCTCTTTCTCTCTCTCTCTCTCTCTCTCTCTCTCTCTCTCTCTCTCTCTCTCTCTCTCTCTCTCTCTCTCTCTCTCTCTCTCTCTCTCTCTCTCCTCCCTCCCTCCTTTCCTCTCACTCCCTCTCCCTCCCTCACTCGCCATCTCTATCTTTTTTCTTCATACGTAATGATGCATCTTCCGCGACAATCCATCAAAATATTTTTTCATTTTTTTTTTGTGTGTGTGTGTGTGTGTACTTTCGGTTTAGAGACGGTCCACATATCCAGAAAAACCCATTTTCCGGAATATAATTTTAGCGTTGTTCGTCGCCTTCGGGTTCTTTCTGGACGCCTGATTTCTTGTCCAACCGTGAATTGGAGAGAGCCATCTTGAGGCTGCGATCCAACGACGCATTTCCACCACTCCCACTCTCCATAACCCTCCTCGTACCCCTCCCCCTCCCCTCCTCCTCCCCTCCTCCTCCCCTCCTCCTCCCCTCCCCTACACCCTCCCCATCCCCTAGCCCTCCCCCCATCCCCATCCCCTAGCCTTCCCTTTCTCCTCCCCCCCTCCCCTCCCCCTCCCCCTCCCCCTTCCACCCTCCCCCTTCCACCCTCCCCAACCCCTAGCCCTCCTCTTCTCCTTCTCCCTCTCCCTTCACCCATCTACTCTCCCTCATTCTCCCCATCCTCTGTCTGTCTGTCTCTGCGTGTCTGTGGTCTGTCCACCCACTCTCTGTCCGTCCAACATACTGTCTTTCAACCCATCTTTCTGTATACTCCAAAATGTCTGTTTGTGTACCTCTGTTTCTGTGCCTGTGTGACTGCTTGACTATGTGCCTGTCTGTTTGTCTTTCAATTTTTTTTTTATCCTTCGGACTCTTGGACGTACTTTTTTTTTTTTTTTTTTTTTTTTTTTCCTCGGCTTAATGTAAGCCATCGCTTCCCAGCTGCCAAAAGTCCCAAAGTAACAAAACACGTGCCGGATGAAGTCCATAGACCACGGGATCCCCTGCAGGTCGCAAATGACGTCTATCCCCACCCCCACCACTTCCTCCAACACCACTATCACCACGGCGGGAGTTCTACGCACCACCAACATCTGGTGTTCCATGTATACCGGAGACAAATGGTGATAAATTTCACCCCACCCTGGTCCCCCTTTGTCACCCCCCCCGTCCCCCACTCCCCCGCTGTGTTCCACAAACGACGTAGTAGCTTGGCACCTAGAACAATGGGGAATGATCCCATCCGAGACCAAGACTGCTTGGCACCACAGCCCTGGCGCCAACTTCGTCCCCACCATTACCATTCCACCACCACCACCACCACCACCACCACCACCACCACTAAAAGCCCACCACCACCACTAACAGCCCACCACCTCCACTAACAGTCCACCACCTCCACTAACAGCCCACCACCTCCACTAACAGCCCACCACCTCCACTAACAGCCCACCACCACCACTAACAGCCCACCACCTCCACTAACAGCCCACCACCTCCACTAACAGCCCACCACCTCCACTAACAGCCCACCACCTCCACTAACAGCCCACCACCTCCACTAACAGCCCACCACCTCCACTAACAGCCCACCACCTCCACTAACAGCCCACCACCTCCACTAACAGCCCACCACCTCCACTAACAGCTCACCACCTCCACTAATAACCCACCACCACCATCATCACTACCTACACCATCACCACCATCATCACCACTACTATCACAATCATTACCTTCATCGCCATTACCATTACCATCATCATTACCATCACCACCACTGCTATCACAACCATTATCTTCATCGCCATTACCATTACCCTTACCATCATTACCATTACATTCAATACTATCACAACCATCACCTTCATCGCCATTACCATTACCATCATCACTACCACTGTCACCATCATCACCACTTACCACCAACCACCATCTACCACCATCTACCACCACCTAATACCAACACCAACCACTACCACCAGAATATCACGGGTGGAAAGTAACTTAAGATTGGAACTGGATTTGCGACAGTGGCATCGATTGGATAATCTTTAATAGCCAGGAATTAATTGTCTGGTTCTTTCATACCTCCTCCTTCTTTGCCTTCGTTTCAATTCTGCGTCTTTTTCATGTCTGGTTGCATTTCTCGAATTTAGTTTTATTTTGAAAATAATATTTTGTGGACCTTGTGAAAGATAATGACATAACTTTAATGAATTATGGGTCCCTTACAAGATATGATATTCAACTCAACAAAGACTCTGCTATCGACCTCACAATCTGTTGTTTCCATCTCATTATCTGGTCCAAGAAATTAAAGATTGGAATTTTCTGTTTATCAGTACAAGAGGAGAAAATGTAAAAAAAAAAAAAAAAAATTGGGGCTCCGTCCCATGTTGGAATCGGCGGTAATGAACAGGCAGCAACTAGGCTTCACTACTGTTCCAGCATAGGAATCCCCATTCCAGATTTTAAAAATATTATTAACAAGGGTGATGCAAACAAGGTCATCATATTAAACAACAGGGCAGGACTCGCAGTAATGGTTATAAACTGGACAAATTTAGATTTAAAAAGGAAATAGGCAAGAATTGGTTTACTAATAGGGTGGTCGACGAATGGAGCAAACTTAGTAACTATGTAGTAAGCGCTGAAACTATCAGTTGTTTTAAGAAACAATTTGACAACTTTATGGATGGGGATGACAGGTGGTGATGGATACGGAGCTGCCTAGTGTAGGCCTTATGGTCTCTTGCAGTCTCCTTCATTCTTATGTTCTTATTAGATCACGTGAAAACAACAGTTGGAGCAAAAACAGACTGGAGACAGGGAATATATATATTTCGATTGCAAATTGCAATCCTCTTTTGTGTCTACTGAAGAGGAGTGCAGTTTGCAATCGAAATGTATAGATTCCCTGTCTCCAGTCTTTTTTGCTTCAACTGTGGTTTTCACATGATCGACAAATGTGGTACTACATTTTTCATCAGTATGTTATTAGATCCTATTGCAGAGGCCAGTGACAAAACCACTGATCTAATATGACAAGTAATCTTAAATTAAAGAATATTAGACCTGTTCAGTCATGACTCCACTGCCTAAAGAACAGGAGGCCTAGTATCATTTTAACTAGGTTGTGGATCGGTCATACTTATGCAACCCATAAGTATCTGGTGACGAGTAGGGTAGAGAGGCAGGTACCTCAGTGTTCTACCTGTCATGTTGACCAGTCAGTAAAACATATTTTAGTAGAATGTCCCTTCTATGAAAATCAACATAGGACTAATTCACTGTCAGACAAGTCCTTGAAAGAAATTTTAAACGAACATACCGCAGTACAAAGAGATGATCAAATTCTTAAAAAAAGTCAATCTAATTCATAGTATTTAGTTTTAACTGCACTAATTTTAATATTTATTCGTAGTCTTGCATTAATTAAGGGATAGGAATGTATTTGTGGTTAAACACGTTCCGCATACTCGTATGCTTGGGTGTTTGTGCACGTGTGTGTGTGTGTGTGTGTGTGTGTGTGTGTGTGTGTTTTTGTATGTGTATCTATATATATACATATATATATATATATATATTGTGTGTGTGTGTGTGTGTGTGTGTGTGTGTGTGTGTGTGTGTGTGTGTGTGTGTGTGTGTGTGTGTGTGTAGGTTAATACAGTGGTGGCCAATGGGAAGGCTGCCTTGAATTTGAAACTGGTGAATATGATCTATGGCTCCGGCACTTGGCTGAAGGCCATAAATCTTGTAGATCAATCAACTAATACCGTCATCATTATCATCACCACCGTCATCATCACTATCATCACTTAGACTACTGTTGTAACCACTAATAGTCATTATCACCATCATTGTCATTATCATCAATATCACTCTCTTTATCACTAACTTTACTACCATTATTACCAGTATCAACACCACAAAGACATTCTTTCACCACTGGAATAGATTTGCAACAATCAAGTACAGAATCCGGGTCAGATAGTAGAGGAATTCGACAACCGGCCCCTTTGGGTATTTTGGGGCGTCTACTCGCATGTAAATTGGTGCTCAAAAAACCCCAAACTTCCACTTCATTTGCAAGTCAACTTTTTTTTTCGTATTTATTCAGCACATTTAAACCCTTGAATTAATACTCGACCTTTTCCAGCCCTTTTGAGCGCCTCGACATTTTCCTCGCCGGAAGCCCTCTGGAGGAGCCAAGACGGCCCCAAGGGAGTCTTAATGGGGCGGAGTGTGGAGGGATGGGGACATGGAGGGACGGCAGATTGGTGAAAGGAGTCTGCAGGGAATGAAGAGAGGAGTGTGGGAGGAGTGGGTAAGGAGGGAGGAGGAAAGATAGGAAAGGGATAGGAAAGAAGAGACAAGAGTGGAGGTGTGGGGTGGGGGAAGAGATGACGAAATTAACAAAAGAAAACGGGAGTGACGAAGAAGACGTACAAGCCCGTAATTTGAAAGCACATACACGCAAACTCGCATTACGTAATTTAGTCATCCGTTTAATTGCTTTATCTAGTAGCACGTTCAGTTTCCAGTTTAATAATTTATATAATTACTGAACTTTTTTTTTAACATTTCCACGTTTAGTCTGAAATAATGTGGCCGGATTGTATTTTATCATTTATCTGTGTGTCTAATTATTTATTTATTGATCTAATTAATTATGGGATGAGAGGGACGCAAGGGTGGGGGATGGGAGTGGAATGGGTAGGAGTGGAATGGGTAGGAGTGGAATGGGTGGGAGTGGACGAGTTTCTTTGACTTGGCTACCTTTTTTATAACGAAAAAATCCTTGGTATATTATAGATAGATGAAATATATTTATATACGGGTATTAATTTATTCATTTATTTATTTATTTATTCATCTATTTGTATACTTATTTATTCACTTATTTATTCATATATTTATTTATTCTTTGACTTGGCTACCTTTCTTATAAAGAGGAAAAAATCCTTGGTATATTATAGATAGATGAAATATGTTTATATACGGGTATTTATTTATTCATTTATTTATTTATTTATTCATTTATTTATATACTTATTTATTCACTTATTTATTATTTTTTTATCTACTCATTTATTGATCTACATATTTTATTTGTTTCCCTTGTAAGCTCCGTGTGTTGAGAAGGTGTCGAATGAGTTCAGAGGAAAAGCGATAGGGTTGTTAGGACAGATTGGATTGCATTTATTCGCCACGAGGAAGCTCGCCCGAAATTGGAAAAGGGAAGAAATGCAAGGCATAAATAAAGTGGCTTGTGCTTTGAGCAATTCTCCAAATAAGATGCTAGAAAGGGACGTAAAAATACGCGGATAAGTAGGTGAATGATAATGATGATAATACCGATAATGATAGTGATAATAGTGGTGATGATAGTTATGATAATAATGGTGATAATGATGATTATGATGATAATGGTGATAATGATGATTATGATGATGATAATTATGGTGATGACGATAATGATGGTGATGATGGTGGTGATGCTGGTAATGATGACGGTGGTGATGGTAATGATGACTGTGGTGATGATGGTAATGATGACGGTAATGATGACGATAATGATCATGGTAATGACGATAATGATGGTAATGATGATGGTGGTGATGGTAATTATGATGACGATATTGATGTTGGTGATGATAATAATAATGATGATGATGATGATGAAATGTCAGTCTATATATATACCAAAAGGTCACATTAATACTTGTAACCTATCACATTTTTGATACGAGAAATTATGCGAAGTGTTTTTTTTTTTTTTAAATCGGCGTCTATATCCTTGGAACCAAGATCGTGAGGAAGAAGAGGAAGAGTCAGAGCTGGCAAAGGAGAGATTTAAAGATCGTAAAAGAGAAGGGAGGGGAGTAAACTAAATTATCAGCATTCTCCTTAACATGAATGCTGCGTTATTCTAGTGCCTCTAGTCCGTAGGGGTGTCGACAGTAGGGTAGTTCAAGTCGTATATAACTTTTTTTTTTTTTTTTTAATCGAAGGGCTGACAAGAAGAAAAATAACCTGGAAAAGGACCACTCGGTATGGAAGTGCTTAGGAAAGAGGTTCAACATAGCTATAACCCCATGTATACGTATATGGTTGAATCACTATTATTCTATACTTTAATCTATTCTATTTTATTTATTGTATTTGTTCTTTAATGTTTTGATTTATTTTTATTTACTTTATCTTGCTTATTTATTCATTCCTCTATTTATTCATTTATCTATTTAAATCTTGCAAAATGGTGGAGAGCGGATTCAAAGGCTTCAGAATATTTGAATTTATTTAACTTGATCACATCATCAGGAAGTTCTGTCTCTTCAAGTACGAGACAGTTTCATGTAGTTGGAGGTCATCCTTTCGCAGTTGAAGGACGAGGTGGAGTAAGTGCAATTGGGATGTTTCTTCCGGGGACAAGATGACCCAAGTTTGAGCCAGAGGACGAAACTTTGGGTTATTTGCAAAGTACGGAACCATACATGTTCCCAAAGTGAATAAGATCGCTATTTGCGCCCGGCGGATAGTGTCTAACGGTTCGTCGAACGCGGTTCGACAGACACGTGTTTAAAGTGATGTGTGAACGTGTGAACGGGGTATTTGGTTGTCGAACACGTTGGTTAAACCCCAAATACCGCATTCAAACGTTCACACATCACTTTAAACACGTGTCTGTCGAACCGCGTTTGACGAACCGTCAGGGGGGTTTTACAATGTTTAACGTTCGTCGAACGCGGTTCGACAGACACGTGTTTAGAGTGATGTGTGAACGTGTGAATGGGGTATTTGGGGTTTAACCAACGTGTTCGACAACCAAATACCCCCGTTCACACGTTCACACGTCACTTTAAACACGTGTCTGTCGAACCGCGTTCGACGAACCGACGACCTTGGGAGTTAAGTTACCATTACTTTAACACACGAGCGCATAAAGTTCTTTTAAAGAAACTTTTTTTTTTTTTTCCGAAGTCCAATATTCGTAAGTTGTGCATGACAAGTTTATTTTTAAAGTTTTCATTAATATGTAAAGAAATTATTTCTATTGCATATTAATGAAAGAAAATGAAAACTTCTTGCATAATTTAGGTACGCGACTCGGTCGAGTTCGTTTGAGTTTGAATAGAAACGGGTGAGGTTGTAATATTTTATTTTTCGAATTTCCAAATGTCATATCACCCTTGCATCATATATTAAGAAGCAGAATGATGAACTAAGAGAAGTTAAACGTATACAAATATTAGATACATTGTTCAAATGTCTTTAGGAAAATGTAGAATATTGTAAACGAAGTCTTCTTCCAGCTTTTCGAACTCACAATATTTAATGAGAATCTCTATTGTATGACGGGGGTTTTGTCGATTAAAATCGCTTGGGTTTAACCAGAAGTAAACACTTATTGTGTGCCACCATATTGGGAAAAGCTTGATGAAAAGGAATGGGTATATGCTGAGTGGGATTTGTAGATGATTTGTAGACCTCGAGTAGAGTGAATGCATGCCTCCTTTGTTCAGGAAGATCTCGAAGATTTATTGGCCGATGAAAGACGCTCATATTTCGGAAATGGCCGCACTTGACGTAAAAATCGAAATTTTGTGTTTTGATAACCTCTTCCAGAAGTGAGAGATTCTCTCTGTTGAATCAAATCTTGAAGTGGTAGACAGGATGAATTATGTGGTGATACTTATGAGTTAATTAGTCAAGAGTATTGAAAATAATTTTACTACTACTACTACTACTACTACTACTACTATTTTTACTACTATTTTTACTATTATTTTTACTACTATTTTTACTATTTTTACTATTTTACTACTATTTTTACTACTTTTTACTATTTTTACTACTACTACCACTACTACTACTACTGTTACTACTACTGTTACTACTACTACTGTTACTGATACTACTACTGTTACTGCTACTACTACTGTTACTGCTACTACTACGACTACTACTACAGTACTACTACTACTACTACTACTGTTGCTACTACTACTACTACTACTGTTGCTACTACTACTACTACTACTACTACTACTACTACTACTGTTGCTACTACTACTACTGTTGCTACTTCTACTACTGTTGCTACTACTACTACTGTTGCTACTACTACTACTGTTGCTACTACTACTACTGTTGCTACTACTACTGTTGCTACTACTACTACTACTACTGCTACTGTTGCTACTACTGCTACTGTTGCTACTACTGCTACTGTTGCTACTACTGTTACTGTTGCTACTAACTACTGTTACTACTACTACTACTGTCACTACTACTACTACTACTACTACTACAGTTACTACTGTACTATTACTACTACTAGTTACTGTTACTGTTACTACTACTGTTACTGTTACTACTACTGTTACTGTACTACTGTTATTACTACTACTACTGTTATTACTACTACTACTGTTATTACTACTACTACTGTTATTACTACTACTGTTATTACTGTTACTACTGTTAGTTACTGTTACTACTGTTAGTTACTGTTACTACTGTTAGTTACTGTTACTACTGTTAGTTACTGTTACTACTGTTAGTTACTGTTACTACTGTTAGTTACTGTTACTACTGTTAGTTACTGTTACTACTGTTAGTTACTGTTACTACTGTTACTACTGTGTTAGTTACTGTTACTACTGCCTCTGCTACTACTACTGTTACTACTGTTACTACTACTACTGTTACTACTACTACTACTACTGTTACTACTACTACTACTACTACTGTTACTACTACTACTACTACTGTTACTACTACTACTACTACTACTACTGTTACTACTACTACTACTACTACTGTTACTACTACTACTACTACTACTGTTACTACTACTACTACTACTACTGTTACTACTACTACTACTGTTACTACTACTACTACTGTTACTACTACTACTACTGTTACTACTACTGTTACTACTACTACTACTGTTACTACTACTACTACTGTTACTACTACTACTACTGTTACTACTACTACTACTGTTACTACTACTACTGTTACTACTACTACTACTGTTACTACTACTACTACTGTTACTACTACTACTACTGTTACTACTACTACTACTGTTACTACTACTACTACTGTTACTACTACTACTGTTACTACTACTACTGTTACTGATACTATTACTGCCAACAACAACAACTACAGGTCATACAGAAATCTAACGGTCGGTCATTAGCAACAAGAAAATATATATTTCACCTACTGATATTCTAAGGCTGCTGTCTAGATGAATAGACTAGTTTAGCGTCAGTTAGATAGAGGAGTGCCACAGTGGAGGAGGATAGAAGGGAGGTGACGTTTAACTCTAAGGTTTCTGACAGATAATAATGTCTTCGAGAAGCTCCTCTCAAGTCCTTTGATGTAGTTCACTGTCGGGCGTCCTTTTGCACCCAATGTCTTAGGCCCTGTTCACACTAGCGGCTTCACCAGGGCGGTTCAGTTATCCAAGTCAATGGAGGCGTTCACACATTACCGCGCATTTTGTTCTTTTGAGTATGCGGAACCGCCGCGGTTGTCGCGCGGTTGTCGCGCGGTTCAGACCGATACACTGAGGTATAGTGAAAGACAAAAATATCTCCTCAGGTTTGTCCGAAGGTAGGTTAAACATTGAGAATGAACTAGAGGCGTGAAAAAGAGCCGATTCTCGTAATGGTTCGCCATGTTTAATCTGTCTTCGGACAAACCTGGGAAGATAGTTGTCTTTGAACGTAACCAGGCCAATCGTGACCTCTAAATCCAGGTCGGTACCGGGACCTACTTCGATGATGTCGAGGTGGTGATGATAATGATAATGATGATGGTGATGATGACGATAAACTATTAATCATCAAATTAATTAGCACTCTTGGATAATCGAGTATAATTCAGATAGTACAGAGATTAATAATGAGGATGTAATTAAGTATTGATAACAATGCGAAATTTGATTCCATTTTATTATATTGATATGAATCATAGTTCGTGATTTGAAGTGTGGACAATCGGCGAATGTTCGTTCCATCGTACAAGTCTAGACCCGTATCCCTGTGATCACGCATCCACTCCTTGATGTCTTTTTTTTCTTTTTCTTTTTTCTTTCCTTATTTTCATTTTTATTTTAATTTTATTTTTTTAATCTTTTTTTCCTTTTCTTGGTTCCAAAAGCGTTTCTTAAATATTTTTGCTTTTGTTTTACTAGTGTTTGCTCAGAAATGTTCTTATTGAACAGTATACAAAAAATGTATCAAGGTAATGTCATTGTGTATCCTAAGTTGGGCTCTAGTTACTATTGAGGCAACGGTTGTGTAAACATAACATAAAAATGAAGGAGACTACCAGAGACCACATGGCCTATACTGGGCAGTTCCACATCTGTTCGGGATGCAAGGGGCGGTGAA
Organism: Oratosquilla oratoria; assembly: GCF_046742065.1. Taxonomy (NCBI): domain Eukaryota; kingdom Metazoa; phylum Arthropoda; class Malacostraca; order Stomatopoda; family Squillidae; genus Oratosquilla; species Oratosquilla oratoria. The sequence goes on along the minus strand of NC_134783.1, from coordinate 46,802,693 downwards.
GGATGTGTTCACACTGATCTAGAAAGGTATATCTAGACATGGAATCTAAGTGTAACTGTAGCTTGATGGAAAAATAAAATAAAAATTCTTTCTAAAAATAATATCTGAAAGACCTGGTTGAACTGATTAGTTTCGGCCGAGGAAAACCCGCAGATGTTGATGATGATGATGATGATGATGATGATGATGATGATGATGATGATGATGATGATGATGATGATTGATGATGATGATGATGATGATGATGTTTATATGTATAATATATACTATATATATATATATATATATATATATATATATATATATATATATATATATATATATATATATATAAAGATATACCATCAATTCAAGTATAGAATGCACACGGATATTTAGCCAGTGAATATTTCATGAAAGTGTCGATTTTGTTGCATTTACTTCAATCGAACAGATGGTTTACGTCATAATATAAAATTCTGTGACAGATTACAGTCACCCGAAGACGAGAGCGGGTGTCTGCAAGCATAATCAAAGTTGCCCTTATAATCAATCATGCTTTGTCCTCAATGAGCCTCTGATAGCTTTCGATTTCCACTCAACGAAATTGAAGTTCACGAATGTTACGATTTAAAGTCGGGGTTCTTAACTACCACGCCCCCTGTAGGAATTGTTGTTTTCTTCCACGCTCCCTCTAGAAACTGTTATTTTCTTCCACGCTCCCTCTAGAAACTGTTATTTTCTTCCACGCCCCCTCTAGGAACTGTTATTTTCTTCCACGCCCCCTCTAGGAACTGTTATTTTCTTCCACGCCCCCTCTAGAAACTGTTATTTTCTTCCACGCCCCCTCTAGGAACTGTTATTTTCTTCCACGCCCCCTCTAGGAACTGTTATTTTCTTCCACGCCCCCTCTAGGAACTGTTATTTTCTTCCACGCCCCCTCTAGGAACTGTTATTTTCTTCCACGCCCCCTCTAGGAACTGTTATTTTCTTCCACGCCCCCCTCTAGGAACTGTTATTTTCTTCCACGCCCCCTCTAGGAACTGTTATTTTCTTCCACGCCCCCTCTAGGAACTGTTATTTTCTTCCACGCCCCCTCTAGGAACTGTTATTTTCTTCCACGCCCCCTCTAGGAACTGTTATTTTCTTCCACGCCCCCTCTAGGAACTGCTATTTTCCTCCACGCCCCCTCTAGGAACTGCTATTTTCCTCCACGCCCCCTCTAGGAACTGTTATTTTCCTCCACGCCCCCTCTGGGAACTGTTATTTTCTTCCACGGCCCCCCTTGCATCTATAGACCTCCTCCCTTGCAGGTAGGGGGGCCAATACATAGGAAAATTGTATGCCTGGGAGACTTTTGAAAATAAGAGTAATGACGATACTTCTGCATTATCTCGTAAACTTACCTTTACGTTACTGACCCATTTCTTATCTAGAAAACAACACGTAACTGGTAAATTTTCTACTTTCCTCCTGAGGCTCGCACCCCATCCCGGAAAATCACTTACGGCTCTTTAGGGGGGCACGCCCCCCCTAGGTTAAGCAGCACTTATTTAAAGTCTCTTTTGGCCAATTGCGAGTTTTTTTTGTTTTTTTTTTTGTGTGTGTGTGTGTGTGTGTCATTGAAATTGTTCGATTTCAGTGATGTAGGAAGAATGTGTTTGTATCCTTGAGGTCGTCATATGTAATTAATTAAGGGTTTTAGTTAAATTTTGTGCCTGCGTTTGTGTTATTTGAGCGGGATATATTTTATGTAGGAAAAGGCTTTATTGTTTTCAAAAGTGTGTATTGCCTTGTTCGTGGATATCGGTAGTATTGCACAATACAACACAAAGCAAAACAATACAACACAGAGCAAAACAATATAACACAAGACAAAAGAACACAACACACAACACAAAACAATAATAAAACAATAATAAAACACAACACAATAATACAACACAACACAGCACAATATCCTGTAGCACAACACAGCACAATATACTGTAGCATAACACAACACAGAACACAGCACATGCTGTAGCACAGCATATGCTGTAGCACAGCACATGTTGTAGCACAGCACAATATACTGTACCACAGCACAATATACTGTAGCACAGCACAATATACTGTACCACAGCACAATATACTGTAGCACAGCACAATATACTGTAGCATAGCACAGCACAGTAGAGCACAGCACATAAAACATAACACGCCACAGCACAACACAACAAAACACCACAAGACAGCACAGCACACCACAACACAGCTCAGCACGACAGAACACAACACATCACAACACAATAGCACACAGTATATATATATATGTATATATATATATATATATTATATATATACACATATATATACAATCATATTTGCACATGATATTTTGTAGTGCCTTTATCTAACCTACATGTTTGTCTTAAAGTCATAGTTTTTACCGTTTATGATTTTGATGAGACTAGGTCTGGGACTGTGCGCTGTAACTTTGCATTTTAAGGCATCACTTTTACAACAAAGTGATTGTTATTATTATTGATTTGTTGTGTTGATGAATCCCGAAATAGTAGGACATACCTATGATTTGCGTTCATTTATTCTTGTTTGTTTTTTATTAATTTATTTGTTTGTTTATCCATTTATTCATTATTTTCTTTTCTTTCCTTTTGGAGAACTATCTTTATACCAAGAGCTTTTTCTCCCTGATAAGGGAGGTAGCTAAGTATCTATTCCTACCCATTCGACTCTCACCCATTCGACTCTCACCCATTCGACTCCCACCCATTCGACTCCCACCCATTCGACTCCCACCCATTCGACTCCCACCCATTCGACTCCCACCCATTCGACTCCCACCCATTCGACTCCCACCCATTCGACTCCCACCCATTCGACTCCCACCCATTCGACTCCCACCCATTCGACTCCCACCCATTCGACTCCCACCACTCGACTCCCACCACTCGACTCCCACCCATTCGACTCCCACCACTCCACTCCCATCCACTCCATTCCCATCCACTCCACTCCCATCCACTCCACTCCCATCCACTCCACTCCTATCCACTCCACTCCAATCCACTCCACTCCAATCCACTCCCCTCCTATCCACTCCCCTCCTATCCACTCCACTCCCATCCACTCCACTCCCATCCACTCCACTCCCATCCACTCCACTCCCATCCACTCCATTACCATCCACTCCACTCCCATCCATTCCACTCCTATCCACTCCACTCCCACCCACTCCACTCCCACCCACTCCACTCCCACCCACTCCACTCCCGTCCACTCCCACCCACTCCACTCCCGTCCACTCCCACCCACTCCACTCCCGTCCACTCCCACCCACTCCACTCCCATTCACTCCACTCTCATCCACTCCACTCTCATCCACTCCACTCTCATCCACTCCACTCCCATCCACTATTCTCCCTCCCCCTCTCATCTTAGCTCCTCGTGGATGACGGGTCATCCCTGTATCCCGGCCACTGCCTTGGGTCAGAAGCAGTGCAGTAAGAAGAGCTGAAAAAGTGTAATTTTGCAAGAGCTGGGATCTCAAGCTCTTGTGAAACTGACGCCCAAAGCCATGTAGTTTTAGTTTTTTTTTTTCCCATTTTTTCCGTCCATGAATGTAGAACGAAAGAGCAATATGCTTCGCTGCGGCTTATGAATATTTTACATTCCATGGCGACACAGCGGACGGCTTTCTTGAAGCGTCCATTTCCTTTTACTTTTTATTTATTCATTTTTTATTATTTTCTTTTGTGTGTGTGTGTGTGTGTGTGTGTGTGTGTGTGTGTGTGTGTGTGTGTGTGTGTGTGTGTGTGTGTGTGTGTGTGTGTGCACGTATTCGTGTGTACGTATGTGTACGTGTATGTGTGCACGTTTGCTTGAATACGTGTGTGTATGCTTTCTTGAAGCTTCTATTTTCTTTTATCTTTTTATTTATCATTTTTTCTACTATTTTCTTTTTGTGTACACGTATGAGTGTGTACGTATGTACGTTTGCTTGTATACGTGTGCGTATGTATAAGTTTGCGTGTAGGTACGTATGCGTGTTAGTGTACTTATGTACGTGTGTGTACGTGTGCGTGTGTTTGCATGTACATTTGCACGTGTGCGTGCGTGTGTGAGGCGTGTGTATGTGTGTGCGTATATGTGTGCGTGTGTGCGCGTGTGTGCATCTTGATTTATTCGTATTTGTACCAACATATTTTGTTGCTTTATATGTTCAAAGTGGTGTGTCTCAATCATTTTGTGGATTTAGCAGGTTAACAACGCTATCTCTCTTGCTCTCTCGGTATTTCTTGTCTCGCTATCTCTTGTCTCGCTATCTCTTGTCTCGCTATTTCTTGTCTCGCTATCTCTTGTCTCGCTATCTCTTGTCTCGCTATCTCTTGTCTCGCTATCTCTTGTCTCGCTATCTCTTGCTCTCCTACTGTCTCTTGCTCTCCTACTGTCTCTTGCTCTCCTACTGTCTCTTGCTCTCCTACTGTCTCTTGCTCTCCTACTGTCTCTTGCTCTCCTACTGTCTCTTCCTCTCCTACTGTCTCTTCCTCTCCTACTGTCTCTTGCTCTTCTACTGTCTCTTGCTCTCCTACTGTCTCTTGCTCTCCTACTGTCTCTTGCTCTTCTACTGTCTCTTGCTCTCCTACTGTCTCTTGCTCTCCTACTGTCTCTTGCTCTTCTACTGTCTCTTGCTCTCCTACTGTCTCTTGCTCTCCTACTGTCTCTTGCTCTTCTACTGTCTCTTGCTCTCCTACTGTCTCTCTTCCTCTCCCACTATCTCTTTCCCTCTATTGTTCTCCTACTTTCCCTCTTCCTCTCTCACTATTTCACTTATTCTCCCATTATCTCTCTGATTCTCCCACTTTCTTCCTCTCTCGGTATCTCTTGTCTCGCTATCTCTTGCTCTCCCACTATCTCTCTTCCTATCTCACTATCTCTCTCTCACTCTCTCTCTATTGTTCTCCTTTCCTTCTTCCTCTCCCACTATCTCTCTTCCTCTCCAGCTTCCTCTTGTTCTCTCGCTGTCTCTTTATCTCTCGCCATTTCTCTTGTTCAAGCTATTATAGCGATCTCCGGTTCTTAAGGCAAAACTATAATTGTTATTACCCCAAAAATAACTGCCACATGAATTTCTTTGTTTTGTGGTTTTATCATTTCAGTTTCTGTGTGCTCTTTTACATTTTTTTTTTTTTTTTTACTTTTTCGTTCATATTTTGTGTCTGAAGAAGCTCCAAGCGTAGGCACTTAGCATATGTGAAAATACTTATGGCTCACCTTAGATCAACGAGCTTTGGAGCCAAGGACGTTAGTCACTAGACACCATAACTCTGGTGGCTTCATCTTTAACGATCACCCAGCCACGCAGGGAGGAAAACGATGTAAGACAATTAACACGTTCCATATGCATTCCAGATATACTTCCCCAAGCTTTGCCCATGTTTTTTTTATTTTTTTATTTTTTGCTTGACTTCGCTTGGCTTCGCTTCTCTTCGCTTGGCTTCGCTTGGCTTCGCTTGGCTTCTCTTTGTTTGGCTTCGCTTGGCTTCTCTTTGTTTGGCTTCGCTTGGGTTGGCTTTGCGTTTACCATCAGTTTGCTAAAGACATCCATTGCTATCCATATTTTCGAGTCGGGAGACAGTTGAGGATTTTCAAACGCGAGATGTCTTGACGGTTATTAACGAACGTAACGACTCGCGCCAGACGGTTTGTCTTCATTATTTTCCTCTCTTTTATAACGGTCAAGTCCCTTGGCGATTCCCGCGTCGTCCTCTTACATTCTTCTCACTCGCCAATTTCTTATCACCGTTTCCTCCCTAGTCACTCCCTCCTTCTCTCCTTTCCTCTCCCTCTCTTTTTTCCTCTCCCTCTCTTTTTTCCTCTCCCTCTCTTTTTTCCTCTCCCTCTCTTTTTTCCTCTCCCTCTCTTTTTTCCTCTCCCTCTCTTTTTTCCTCTCCCTCTCTTTTTCCTCTCCCTCTCTTTTTCCACCTCCCTCTCTTTTTTACTCTCCCTCTCTTTTTCCTCTCCCTTATCCTCTTCCTCTCCATTATCCTCTTCCTTATCCTCTTCCTCTCCATTATCCTCTTCCTCTCCATTATCCTCTTCCTCTCCATTATCCTCTTCCTCTCCATTATCCTCTTCCTCTCTTTGGGCCCCTTCCTTTCTCCCTTCCTCTCCCTTGTCCCCTCCCTTTTCCTCTTCCTCTCTTAGCTCCTCCTTTTGCCCCGCCCTTCCCCCTCCCTGTCCCATCTCTTTCCTTCCTTTCCCTTCTCTTTCCTCCCTTTCCCTTCTCTTTCCTCCCTTTCCCTTCTCTTTCCTCCCTTTCCCTTCTCTTTCCTCCCTTTCCCTTCTCTTTCCTCCC
>NC_134783.1:46746353-46791353 GCF_046742065.1 Oratosquilla oratoria | reverse complement strand
TTCCTCCTCTTCCCCTTCCTCCTCGTTCTCCTCCTCTCTGTCCTCTTCCTCCTCCCCTTCCTCCTCCTCCCCGTCCTCCTCCTCACCGCCCTCCTCTTCCCCTTCCTCCTCCCCTTCCTCCTCCTCCCCTTCCTCCTCTTCTCCTTCCTCCTCCTCCTCCCCTTCCTCCTCTTCCCCTTCCTCCTTCTCCTCCTCCTCCCCTTCCTCCTCTTCCCATTCCTCCTCTTCCCATTCCTCCTCCTCCCCTTCCTCCTCTTCCCATTCCTCCTCTTTCCATTCCTCCTCCTCCCCTTCCTCCTCTTCCCCTTCCTCCTCTTCCCCTTCCTCCTCCCGTTCCTCCTCTTCCCCTTCCTCCTCTTCCCATTCCTCCTCCCCTTCCTCCTCTTCCCCTTCCTCCTCCCCTTCCTCCTCTTCCCCTTCCTCCTCTTCCCCTTCCTCCTCTTCCCCTTCCTCCTCCTCCCCTTCTTCCTCCTCCCCTTTCTCCTCCTCTTTGTCCTCATCGTTCTTCTCCTCCTCCTGCTCCTCCTCCTCCTGCTCCTCCTCCTCATTGTCCTCTTTGTCGTCCTCCTATCCTCCACCTCTTCCTTCTCGCCCTCCATCTCTTCCTCCTCCACCTTAGTCTTCTTCCGGTGGGTTTTGGCCTCAAATTATCTCCCCTCTCCTCCCCCTCCCACCTCCCTCCCCTCCCCCCCTCTCCCCCCTTCCCCTCCCACCTCCCCCTCCCCCTTCCCCCTTCCCCTGTATTCGACGACGAGGCCGCTAAAAAGATAAGGAGGAGGAGGAGGCGCGGCCAACAGACCCCAATGACGTCATTCCAGACACACGCCAGCACCAGGTTCCGCCCAGCTAATGCACTTACCCGTTCTCTCACTCTCTCTCTCACTTTCTCATTCACTCTCTCTCCCTCTCTCTCTCGCTCTCGCTCTCTTGCTCTCTCGCTCTCTCGTTCTCTCTCGCTCTCTTGCTCTCGCTCTCTTGCTCTCGCTCTCTTGCTCTCTCGCTCTCGCTCTCTTGCTCTCTCTCGCTGACTCTCTCTTGCTCTACCTCTCTCTCGCTCTCCCTCTCTCTCGGTATCTCTAGCTATTTTTGTCTCTTGCTCTCACTCTTTTGCTCGCTTTCTCTCTTTTTTGCTCGTTCTCCCTCTTTTGCTCACACTCTTTTGCTCACTCACTCTCTTGTGCTCTCTCTTTTGCTCTCTCTGTCTCTCTCTCTCTCTCTCTCTCTCTCTCTCTCTCTCTCTCTCTCTCTCTCTCTCTCTCTCTCTCTCTCTCTCTCTCTCTCTCTTTCTCTCTTTCTCTCTCTCTCTCTCTCTCTCTTCCTCCCTCCCTCACTCCCTTATTATCCCCTTCCTCTCTCTTTATCTTAATCTTACATTCGTCATTATTACCTTCGTTATTGTCCCTGAGTGTTCAGGCCCACTCTAACCTAAAATAAAAGCAACACGTGCACTCGAGCAATACACATAAAGATCACAGAGTAGTGGACAGAAAGAGCATGGCGGCATTTTTTTTTTTTTTTCTTAAGACAATTCTGATGCCGCCAGGAGAGCCGGACGCTCTGAATGTGGGCTTCCGTGGGATGCGACCGGAGGCGACTTGGTGGTAGCCGCGCCACGGCGCGATGCAACGCGATGCGAAGCGAAGCAAAGCACGGAATGCTTACCTCCCATTCCCCCCTCCCCTCCCTCCACCTACCCCCTCCCCTCCCTCCACCTACCCCCCTCCCCTCCCTCCACCTAGCCCCTCCCCTACCTTCCCCCTCCCCCTCCCCTTCCTTTCACCTCCCCCCTTTCCTCCCTTCCCCCTCCTCCCTTTCCTCCCTTCCCCTCCCCCTCCCTCAACCTTCCCCCTCCCTTCCACCTCCCCCCTTTCTTCTCTTCCCCCTCCCCCCTTTCCTCCCTTCCCCCTCCCCCCTCTCCTCCCTTCCCCCTCCCCCCTCTCCTCCCTTCCTCCCTTCCCCCTCTCCTCCCTTCCTCCCTTCCCCCCTTTCCTCCCTTCCCCCCTTTCCTCCCTTCCCCCCCTTTCCTCCCTCCCCCCCTTTCCTCCCTTCCACCCTCTCCCCTTTCCTCCCTTCCTCCCCCCCTCAGCCCGACAATAGCGGCAGACTCCACCATTATGGACTACAATTATGGAAATGGCAATGTGTGGAGGGAGAGGGGTGGAGGGGGGGAGGAGTCTGCGGTGGAAAAGCTTCTATAGGACAAAACGAATAAATTTTCCGTCTCGAGATTCCATGAGGGGCTGGAAGAGGGGGCGGGGGGGTCAAAGGGGGTTGACCTGATTACCTAGTTTCTTTGCTTAGTTTTGCTTCTTTGTTCATGGTTAGGAACGTATGTGTACATGGTTTGCGGGTGTTGAAATTTGAGAATAGACCTTGAAGACCGTGCTGGGATTGGGACAAGCATTACCCTCTTGAATGAGAGCTTATATATATATATGTATATATATATATATATATATATATATATATATATATATAATTGTGTGTGTAATAATAAGTAATAATGATAATCGATTTATTAAGGTAGCATTAGTAGAGATACACGGACACTATACAATTTGTTAAATTTTTAGAACTACTGTAATTTAAGTACATAATGTGCTAGGCGCTGTTGTTCACATACAGTGGTGTGCTTGCATCTTGCGACCAAGTGTTTGGGACCTTATTATTGATGATAAGGTCGAAGGCTGTCTGTGTGTGTGTGTTTGTGCGTTGGTATGTGTGTGTATGTGTGTGTGTGTGTGTGTGATTGGTTGTATAGATGGGTGTGGCTGGATTTATATGTGTGTATGTATGTGAAGGGTGTTGGGGGATGGGTGCTTGTGCCTATAAACATTGTCATTGTCAGTGACACGGGCGTCTTTTCACTGGAAATCCGCAACATTGAGGTAGTTGGCAACGGTCCTTAGGAATCTCGGAAGAACTGTGTTGTCGTTTGCGTTATTTATATATGATAGAAGAGAGGATAATATGTCCTTTGCCCTTATTATAATGTTTCTTAGGCACGTGATGTTTAGTTTAGACATTGTTTATCTATTTATTTTAAGATTTATTCTATTTATTAATCTACTTGTTTGTTTATATTTTGTGCTGGGAGGAGACCTGAGCGGAGTCCGACAAAGATGAATCAAATGTGTCTTAATGTTTTCTGGATGTAGGACTAAGTATGTATCTATAGATATGTGTATAAATACATTTGCGCTCAGTTCATTCATTTGATGCATAGAAATAAGTTTCCATAAAATACAAGCCCTCTGAATATAAAATCGATGATTGAGGAAGAAGAATAGAAGGGCAGACTTTCTGAGAAAGGCATTATGGGTGTCAAGGAGAAGAAAAATAAACAAACAGATATGCAAGACAGTAGCTGGCAAGGATCGTGCAATTTATAGACAAGGTAAACACGTTCCATCTTGAAAGGAGAGAGCGAAAGAGAGGAGGAGGAGGAGGAGGAGGAGTAGGAGAAGGAATAGGAGTAGGAGAACGAAGAGGAAGAAACAAAGAGTAGGAAGAGGGGGAAGTGAAGAGAAGAGGAGTAGGAAGGGAAGAGTAGAAATAGGAGAAGGAAGCAAAGAGCAGGAAGAGGACAAGGAAGCATAGTAAAAGGAGGAGGAGGAGGAAGGCTTGAAGAGAAGTCGGTAAGTACGTTGTTAGGAGTGAGTAGGGAGGAATTATATACAGCGAAAAAATTAGGGAGTAAGGAAAATCAAAATGCCTCTATGTATAATTTCTCTTTGTACTACAGTCGACGAGGTAGGTCTCTTCCTTTTCTCCCTCTCCTATGATCACAGAGGCATGCACATATATACGGTATATATGTATATATATATATATATATTTATATATATATATATATATATATATATATATATATATATATATATATGTTCACTATAACCCCACTATCGGAGAAGAAATAACGGAAATACAGGGAAACTGTATATTTCGACTACTATCTGAAGAGGACTACAGATAGTAGTCGAAATATACAGTTTCCCTGTATTTCCGTTATTATTTCTCCGATAGCGGGTTTATAGTGAACTTTTACAAATGTGTTATAACATACCAATTTCCAATATATATATATATATATATATATATATATATATATATATATATATAATATATATATATATATGTGTGTGTGTGCGCGCGCGCGTGTATTTACCTTATATTATTTGTCTTAGAAAAAAATTCTGATAATACATTAGATTTTTCATCAATATAATTAGATGCCTTATTAACATCAGGTTACGGCAATATTGGCTTCTAACTTACCGTTTCTATCGTCACTTTGAATAGCAGATCTTATCAGATTCGGTCAGTGCTGACCATTATATGTCACTTGGAAGATTTGTGAAAAATCACGTAAGAGATGAAATATCTTAGAAATATGAAAAAATAGTTAAGACCCATGATTAGTTCTTAAAGATGTTTTGAATAAATAAGCTCAATAAAATGTCAATATTTCTTAGTAATATGACCATTTTATTAAATGGTCTGAATTTACACCGTATTCGTCTGAATTTACACTGTACTCGTAATAATTACTCGTAAATCATTACTCGTAATAATTACTCGTAAATCATTACTCGTAATAATTACTCGTAAATCATTACTCGTAATAATTACTCGCAAATCATTACTCGTAATAATTACCCGTAAATCATTACTCGTAATAATTACTCGTAAATCATTACTCGTAATAATTACTCGTAAATCATTACTCTTAATAATTACTCGTAAATCATAACTCGTAATAATTGCTCGTAAATCATTACTCGTAATAATTACTCGTAAATTATTACTCGTAATAATTACTCGTGACGTCCATAGTACCTAAAAGATCTTAGAATTATAAGTACATGAAATACATAAAGACACAAAATATTCTTTTCGAAATGTTCTTGACCGAAGTCAAAGAAACGAAAGACTTGACTCTCATACACCATATGTAAGGAAGATTAAATATCTATTTGCATAAAATAACGAGTCATGCAACAGCGTCATAAAAGAAGGCCCCTTTCACGTGCCATTATTTGGATTCGTTTTAAATCATCAGAAAAATAAATGACTAATTGATTTGCAATGATTGACTTCGTAATTAATTTTTCATTGCTTATTTGGTGCTGTTAGTTTTTAATTTTTCATGTCCTCCCTAAAGGGGTCGAAATAATGAAGAGGTATAAACAATAGAATATTTTCTTATTAAAAAATATTTATGTATATATACATATATATATATATATACATATATATATATATATATATGTATATATATATATATACATATTACACACACACACACACACACACACACACACACACACACACACACACACACACACACACACACACACACACACACACACACACAGACGACTCGGTGGCGCAGTTGGTAAAGCGCTGAACTGCTACTATAGTGGCCCGTAGTTCTTGGTTCGAATCCTGCCCAGGGCCGAAATTATTTCGGTACCGCTGCGCTTCGGGTCGTTACTCTGACTCTCGTGGGCGGGGAGTTGGGCGTGTGTGTGTGTGTAAAGGTCATAGCATTACCCATAGATCGGACCTACGAGCTCTGAGCTCTCTTCCAGGAGGGAAATAGCTGTCGATCACGAGTCCAACACGTGATCCAAAGACCAAGTGAATACACACACACACACACACACACACCAAAAGACCCCATATCCCGATGGCCCAGCGAAAACACAAACCCAAACCACAACCATCTCCCACCCATCCCGCAGTAATCCCACAGCCCCCATCCCATCCCACAACCATTCATCACCCCTCCCACACCCACCCCGCAACCATTCATCACCCCTCGCACACCCATACCACAACCATCTCGTACCCATCCTTCAGCAATCCCACACTTATCCCACATTCATCCCACACTTATCCCACTCTTATCGCTCACCCATCCATCACCCATCCAACATCCTCTTATTGTCCTCTTTATCTTAAAGCCAATTTAACATCCATTTACAACCACCATTCACTTACACATATCTCTTGTCCTCTCCTTATCCTGCTCGACAGACATTCCTCTTGTAACCAAGGCCTCTTTCACCCCATCCATTCATTCCATTTTCGATCTTCACTTAAATTAGTTATAACATTCCTTATATATATATATATATATATATATATATATATATATATATATATGTATATTTATAAACACCTTGAAATAATACATTAGCAGTTATTAAACTGCTCTTCACCTGGAAAATGCCCTGGAATGCTAACATTTGTGAAGTTAAAATGACCCCGAAGGAAGTTTTTGGTTTGTGATAGCAGACCCTATTTGCCAACAACTGTCACCTCATTCATTCATGCCCCATTGCCACATTGCCAGAAATAATGATTTCGGGTTACTGCAGACAACATTCATCAGTATCTTATGTTTACAAGAGAGAGAGAGAGAGAGATGTTTACAAGAGAGAGTAAGAGAGAGAGAGAGAGAGAGAGAGAGAGAGAGAGAGAGAGAGAGAGAGAGAGAGAGAGAGAGAGAGAGAGAGAGAGAGATGAAGTGGAGTGGACATACTTCAAGATGTTGCTAAGGGCCACCTTGGCCCTATGAGCTCGTACAGCCAGGACAAGTGGCCATCACTGGTACCCGGTAGGGTTGAACTCTGGTCCACGGACTTGTGTGTTTGGTTCGAAGCTCAACCTGCAACATCAGAGAAGAATTGGTCGCATCTACTCAGACCCACGATTATAAAGTGTATTTGCATTATTACAAAGGATTGCAAAGGAAAAGCATGCCAACAGGAGACCTTTTGGTCCTTAACTAGGTCGGATGCAAAAAAAAAAAAAAAATGAAATAAATAAACAAGTAGATAAAAGAATTATATAAATAAATAAATAATGATGCATAATAAACAATAACAATGATTTATGATTTACATTAAATTATGAATATATATAAAAAAATAAACTTAGATGCCGATAACTAAATAAATGATTAAGAATGAATTATAATATTTTTAGCGTATGTATATGGCCAGCATGTTACATTTTCGCATCAGTAATAATATCTATTAACAGCTAGAATAAGTACAGGGTAGTCCAAAAGTTACCTTACCCAAAAACCATCACTTTATTTCGATCTTAGACAAAAGTTACCTCACATAAACACTATTGATATATTTATTTATATTCCAGGCAAAATTTACCTTACCTAAACATTATTTGTTTTTATTTTTTATGCCGGCGATATCATTGTGTAATTTATTGAATGCTTCTTAATGTTTGGGTAAGGTAACTTTTGGGCCACCCTGTGAATTAAAGAGCGATGCTTCAGAGGTCTTCGTCAGGTTGAATAAAATCACCTGACGACAGGTAGAATAAACGTGTAAATAGAATAATCTACTTCAAGAGTTGAGGAACGAAACACAAAACTTCTGATTGAGGAAAACCAATTCTATTCATTCCAGGGGACGGACCCTAAGTTGAAACTGTCTCAATCAATCGAGACCCCAATAAGGCCGGAGTTGATGTCCCCAGATACACAAATACGGTCTGTTTCTTGGCCAGAATAGAATATTTCAAGGCCGTCACTGCATTGAAAAAAATGACAACCTCTCATGGTTTTGAACACTGGGTTCTCTCCTGTAGAAGGAACCCAGCGGGAGGGAACGGGCTAAAGCTGCTTTCGTCTCGTCGTCTGGTCTTCTGGTTCGCCGACAGGATGGACTCGACGACCTTGCGGGGCGTTGGGTCGGAGGGGAAATAGGTCACAATTATTGTGGGATTCATTCGACATCTTCCATCCCGCGGAGTACAATAGATCTTTCACAGTGACAGTATTGGAGTAACAGACACACAAGTAACCAAGTATATAGATAATACATATATGTGTATGTATACATATATATATATATATATATATATATATATAATATGATTGTGTGTGTGTGTGTGTGTGTGTGTGTGTGTGTGTGTGTGCCTGTATAAATATACATGTAAATCCATAGATTGATGAATTAACACACAAGAAAAAAGTTCTTCTTTGTATCTCTTCAATCAACTAAACCCCCCCCCCCGACTACTTCCAAACTTTAAGGACGCTGTATGAAATTCAACGAAGACATATACCATTAAGGAAAAAAAATAATGAGTTGTGTAACCACGCAGAAGGAATTAATTACAACTCCAGCGGTTAGTGTCACTAGACTGTCATTGTGAGCGCTGGGAGTGTTCGGAGTGAATGGGGGACAGGTACTCATGTCACTAATGCGTTTGATCCAGGGTTTCTCTCACGACAAAAAAAAAAAAAAAAAAAAAATAAAAAAAAAATAAATAAAAAATTAGATAAATAAAATAAAATAAAATAAATAAAAATAGATAAAGTAAATAAATAAATATAAATCTTAACCCATCGTATGCTACTTAATAAAGAGAATATACACCATCAGTTGCATAAGATGTAGATCTTTTAACAACTATGATATTAGCTGGGGTGGTATCATTAAATTTGCACATAACAAGGTTTTCAATGTAGGTAATAGTTATGGGTCAAAAGACTTTTAGTATTCATAGGCATTGTGCGCGTGTGTGTGTATGTGTGTGTGTGTGTGTGTGTGTGTGTGTGTGTGTGTGTGTGTGTGTGTGTGTGTGTGTACGTGTGTGTGTGTGTGTGCATGTGTGTGCGTGCGTGTGTACGTGTGTGTGTGTGTGTGTGTGTGTGTACGTGCGTGTGTGTGCGTGCGTGTGTACGTGTGTGTGTGTGTGTGAGTGTGTTTGTGTTTTATTAATAGAAAAAAAATCGATGAAGTTAGGATTTGGGGACACTCGAAAAATTTCAAGAACCACTGCTTAGAGACTTTGTTTTCTTATAAGAAAATTCTGGTCATAAAATATGCTTCACAGTTCCTTTTATATCTTTATTCCAAGGTCCCAGCACATTATCTCTCTCTCTCTCTCTCTCTCTCTCTCTCTCTCTCTCTCTCTCTCTCTCTCTCTCTCTCTCTCTCTCTATATATATATATATATATATATATATATATATATATATATATATATATAATGTGTGTGTATGTGTGTGTGTGTGTGTGTACGCGTGTATGTACCAATCTTACATCAAGAAAGGGCTGTCGGAGGGTCGGCCTTTATTAGGAGTGCCTGCTGCGGTGCCAAGCCATCTTGTCGTAAGGTCTGTGCCAACCATTCCCATAATTTGTAGGACGGAGTTCCGAAAGTTGAAGTGGCCGCCGAGGGCGCCACGAATACATTTAGGGTCGGATTACCAGCTTGCGAAACGAAAAAGGAAGACCACCTTTGGGAAGAGGAGGAGGAGAAGGAGGAAGAGGAAGAAGAGGGGAGGATAAAGAAGCAAGTAGGGTACAGGAAAAAAATAGAAAATAGAGCGAGAGAGAAAAGGAGAGAGAGCGAGTGAGAAAGCAAGAGAGAGAGAAAGAGAGAGAGAGATGGGGGGAGAAAACGAGAGCGAAATGAGAAAGTAGGATAAAGAGAGAGAGCGAGTGAGAGAAAGCGAGAGAGAGATAGACAGATAGATAGAGAGAGGGGGGGAGAAAACGAGAGCGAAAGAGAAAGTAGGAGAGAGAGAGAAAGCGAGTGAGAAAAAGCGAGAGAGAGAAAACGAGAGAACGAGAGAGTGCAAGAAAGAGCGAACAAGCGAGTGAGAGATCGAGAGACAATTTGTATCAAGGATCATGGCGAAGAGTTGATACATTGACAGAGAAGACACCTCTGAAGAAACTACAACAAAGATCTCCCCCCTCGTAGGATAACATGGTAATGGTGTACTCTATGGGGTCATTACAGCGTGAAGGTTGGCTGCTGTGTGCACCATTAATGCCATCGGCGACACATGTACTATGGCATAATGGCATTACGGCATACCGCGGCACTAAAGGGACCTGTATATTGTGGTTTGGGGGGTTTTGGTGCCTGTAAACAAGGTTGCGTTTTGAGAAGATAAACCTAAGAGAAAAAAGGTGGGAAGGGGCTCTTGTTGGCTGTTAACTTTATAGTTAACGGGGGTGGGAAAGGGACCACGTGTAACTGAATAAAATCACCTGGCGGCAGCTAGAAGAAAAGTTAATGTATTATATAATGCGTAAAGGAACAGAGTACTGGTCAGTAGAGTTATATAACTTACTATCCCACCGTCCCACTCCTATGAAGTAAGAAGTAGGAAACCCCTAGTCGGTTTTTTTTTTTTTTTGGGGGGGGCGGGGGGTCGCCTCTTTGCCTGGCCGGGGCTGTCGCAAAAAAAAAAAAAAAAAAAAAAAAACGCGCAGCGTGTCCCGGGAATCGATCCCACGACAACCTGTTCATGAGTTCGACACGGGTGTCCACTGAGACGAGGTGTTAATTAACACTGATGATATAAGGTTCTACGCAGTGCTGATTACCATTTATTGAACCTCATTAACATGGAGCTAGTTAGCAGCTCCTAGTACTAGCGACTTGTAAACTACCTCTACTTGCCCCTTGTCAACGGAAATTTAGAGAACTTACCTCTAAACCAGTGGATTCTTATCCAATACAAATCCCATCCAAACATATGAAAAGGATTAGTGATACAAACCTTGCTTTGCTCTCTCATTGTAAATACACAGTACTATGCACTAGCTATCGTGTCTCATACCCCCAGGTTGTAGGCTTTGTACCCCTGGGGGGTACAGGTACCCAAGGGTAAGAATCCCTGGTATAAACTATCCTAGTGTCAACACTAAACTAGCTCCGTGTCAACGAGACTCTAGCCCCAACAACACATCAAGTTGCTGGATTGAAAGTGATTGAACTAATATCAGCTTCTTTAATTCAAATGTTGAGATGGAGTCTTTAGCCAGTATAAGCCCGTAATGTGATAAAGGGAAACAATTATCTTCAGACCTCACGTGACTACCATTCTCCTCCAGATTTTTACTCTGCCTGTGGGTATGTTCTTCTGTAAATGTTTGCTAATTTATTCAGCTATCCACAGCAAGGCCGCAGTGAGCGAGATGCAGGGATGACCCGTCATCCAGGAAGTGCCAAGATAAGAGGAAAGGAAAAGGGTGGAGGGGAATGGAGTATGATAGGGATAGAATGGGTGGAAGTGGTTTTTATGCCTTTGTTTTTGGCTACCTCGCTTGTAAGGGGGAGAAGGAGCCTTTGGTATATGTATGTATGTATGTATGTACTCAGCCATGAAGAAATGTCCTGTTATGTGCACTCTTGTCTTAATCGAAAGCGCCTTGGTCTCGCATTCGCTCAGTTGTGGGTTCGAATCCCGCACTCCTCTCCAATTCCCAACAGTAACTGTTACCTCCTCCAACAGTCCAAGAAACGCCCATTGGTGTAGGCTCCTGAACCTTTGTTAGGAAAAAGGAAGTAGCCTTTGTTGAGGTCATCTTTGGCAAGTCCACATGCTTCCACGTGTCTTTATCCTCCTGGAAATGTTCGTACGCGTTTGAAAGTAAATGTAATTGTGTTGCTGAACAGAATAGTTTTATCTCCCGAG
Organism: Oratosquilla oratoria; assembly: GCF_046742065.1. NCBI lineage: Eukaryota > Metazoa > Arthropoda > Malacostraca > Stomatopoda > Squillidae > Oratosquilla > Oratosquilla oratoria. Next base: position 46,779,874 of record NC_134783.1, on the reverse strand, counting down.
AATAAGTACATTAAAGTGACATTAAGATGGATTAACTCTTTTAGTATGAAGGGCTCTCCTATGAATGAAATAATATGCTGGCTAGAAATTTATATATATATATATATATATATATATATATATATATATATATATATATATATATATATATTTGTGTGTGTGTGTGTGTGTGTGTGTGTGTGTGTGTGTGTGTGTGTGTGTGTGTGTGTGTGTGTGTGTATGTATGTATATGTGTATGTATATGTATATATATATATATATATGTATATATATCTGTATGTATATATTATGTACCGGTATGTATGTATGTTCTAGTATGTGTGTGTGTGTAGCAAACATCAACGGGTTACAAGAATGGTTGATGGAATCTTAGGAAATTTGTGACCACCACCACCATCAAATGATTTAAATCGTTTGGCGCCACGGGCAGTAGTATATAAGGTGCACCATTGTGTTAAATTAAATTAGATAGTCATGTGTCTTTCAGTAGAGGAACTAATTGGTAAACATTTTAACTCAAGAGAGGGGTTGGGGTTAAACTATATTAAAGACTGTCAGAATAATATAAATTTCATTTATTTATCATTTATTCAATTTCTCCCCGTCTTCTCTTTTTTTCTGCATGAGAGGACGGAGAGGGGGGGCCGCCGATTAAATGAAGCGGCGTTGCTGTGGATGTCCTGTGTCTTGCTGCATTGCTTCTGACTCAAGGCAGTGGGCAAAATACAGGGATGACCCGTCATCCAGGAGGAGCCAAGAAAATGGGGAGGGAGAGGTGGTGAATGGGAGTGGAGTGCGTGGGGATGAAATGGGTGGGATTTTGGTTACCTTCCTTGTAAAGGGGAAAAAGCCCTTGGTATATGTATGTATATATTATCTATTAATTTTATTATATTTGATTTAATTTTATTTCATTTTTTCTATCTTTTATTTTTGTTTTGTTTTATTCTAATTTAACTTAGTTTGATTTTTGTGAATTTTGTGATCCCCTGACCCAGGCGGACAACTCATCCACGCGACGACCAGCAGTCGGATCATTCGTCCACCGACAGCGGCGACCAAACGAAGGGCAACTCGTCCCACCGTCAGGCGGCGATGATTGGTGTTCCGGGAAGACACGTTGACGCATCCCTTTGTTTCCCTCTTTCGTTATGTATAAATTGGCCAGCTTGACTTCGAGTACTATTCCTCTGAAGGAGGCACTCAGGCGAAACTAGTTGGGGATAAAAGTATTTCCCTCGGCCCGTCTTCCCTTTACCACCTTTCCACATTAATTTGATTTATTTTTTTTAATGACCAGCGTTTTTTATTCTTTGTAACAAATCTCACATAAGAGGTGTAAGCAGATGGAAAAAAGAGAGTTAACGAAGATAGCAGAAAGGAGGTGTATTAACTAAAAGTTAAAAGATTACCGGCATTCCTGAGTCTAGTCATAAAATAATGCTACGTGACTGATTCAAATGGATGTCACTAAAGTATTAAAGAATGGCTTTGGCCAGGATAAAATCAATAAGGCACGTCACTGGATCAAACAGGACTGGTGAAACTTTTTTTTCATCACCTTAGAGTATATACAGTAAGTGCGCCACAGGTCTGAGGAGGGTGGGTGTTTTCATGCAAATCTTTCTTTTTTTTCGTTTTTGGTTGTATTCTTTAAGCAAATTAGAATATAAAAGAGAGTCTAGCAAAGGAGGCGAATTGGAGGAAAAGGAGAGAGGTGGATGACGAAAAGGGGAAAGAGGAGGAGGAGGGAAAGGAAGAGGGGGGAGGAGGGGAAGGAAGAAGGGAGGAAGAGGGGGGAGGAGGGTTCTTAGTGGCAAAGGAGGTCCTAAAATTTGCATGGAGGCTTTAAGAGCGAATAAATTCTCGTCTGGATTTGGAACTGTCTTGGAGAAGGTGCCAACCACAGGCCCAAGGCCAGATGCGGTGTCTACAAAGATAAATGTCTCTGGTAGGGGTAGATTGGTATTCAGAGGGAAAAGAGAGAGAGAGAGAGAGAGAGAGAGAGAGAGAGAGAGAGAGAGAGAGAGAGAGAGAGAATGAAAGTGAGTGAGAGAGAGAGAGAATGAAAGTGAGTGAGGGAAGGGAGAGAGGGAGGTATGGAAGGAGGAAGGGAGGTAGAAAGGGAAGGAGAGGGGTAGAGATGGAAGGTGGGAGGGGGAGAGGGAGAATAGGGGAGGAGCAGGGAGGGAGGGAGGGTATATGGGAGAGGTGTCCGGAGGAGGAGGGATAAAGAGGGAGGTATTCATACGTCAGGTTAAGATATACACACAAAGTGGAAATGACACACACGCGCGCGCGCGCACGCTCGCGTGATTACGTACGTACGTACACGCACATCCGCACACGCATATGTGCACACGCATTTCTCTCTCTACTCTTTCTTTTTTCTCTTTTATCTCGCTCTTTTCTCTCTTCTCCCTCCTCTTTCTCTTCTCTCACTTCTTTATTTCCTCTCTTCTCTTTTCTTCTCTCTTCTCTCTCTTCTCTACTCTCGCTTTTCCCATCATTCTCCCATTTGTCCTTTCCCCCCTGTCTACTCTCTCTTCTCCCTTCTCTCTATCGTCTCTTCTCTCTGTTTGCCTTGATACAGTCTTCCTCTTCTCTTCTCTTCCTCTCTCATTTCATCTCTTCTTCTCTCTTCCCCATCTCTCTTCTCTTTTCTCTTTTGTCCCTCTTCTTTATTCAATTTCTTTTGTAAGTAAATATGACATAAGCAACGTTGGTAATAAATCTTGTCCGAAGATATATGAAATATGTAGTGATGTTCATTGTGGGGGGGGGGGAGATGAACACTAACATGTTTAAACTGCGCCAATAACAATGAATAATGAGACACGCGTGGCAAAGAAAATGGTGATTCACAAAGTGGATGGCAAATAGGGTTTTCATCTCGTTGGGGAGCGGGCTAAAGTAAATACAGCAGAGATAGAAAAGTGCATAAGAATATCTCACTTTCTCTCTCTCTCTCTCTCTCTCTCTCTCTCTCTCTCTCTCTCTCTCTCTCTCTCTCTCTCTCTCTCTCTCTCTCTCTCTCTCTCTCTCTCTCTCTCTCTCTCTCTCTCTCTCTCCTTCCCTCCCTCCCTCCCCCCTCCCTCCCTCTCTCCCTTCCCCCCTCTCCCTCCCTCCCTCCCTCCCTCCCTCCCCCCTCCCCTCCATATCTCTCTCTCTCTCTCTCTCTCTCTCCCTATCTCTCTCCCTGTCTCTTCCTATCTCTCTCCCTGTCTCCCCCTCTCTCTCTCTTTCTCTCTCTCTCCTCTCTCTCTCTCTTTTTTTCTCTCTCTCAACTCTTTCTCAACTCTCTTTTAATTCTCTTTAATTCTTCAATCTTGTTGGTAGAGACAATGTGTTTTTTTAAGTAACATTTTAGTGATTTTTAGTACCGTAATGGAGACGTTTTGAAAAATCCTTACCTCGGATATTTATCAAAGAGAGTTTAGATCGTTATGCTCTCTTGAAGCGCCCTCCAGACAAAATTAGAGGCATTGTTTCGTGGCGCGCACACGCACGCACGCACACACACACACACACACACACACACACACACACACACACACACACACACACACACACACACACACACACACACACACACACACGCACGCACGTACACACATGCACACGCACGCACGTACACACATGCACATGCACGCACACACATGCACACGCACACGCATGCACACGCACACACACATGCACACACATGTACACACAACACGCACGCACACACACATGCACACACATGTACACACAACACGTACGCACATACATGCACACGCATGCACACACATGCAAACACACACACACACACCACACACACATACACACACACCACACACACATACACACACACCACACACACATACACACACACCACACACACTCACACCACACACACACACACACACACACACACACACACACACACACACACACACACACACACACACACACACACACACACACACGAACGCAAGCACACATGATATGTCTAATGTATTCTTGGTCTTATTTTTTTTTCTATAGTATGTGTTTTAACAATATAAGCATGAAAAATATATTGCAGTAATTGTCAATCAGAAGCCTCAAAACCACTCCCTTTTGTTTTGGTTCTCTCAAAACTTACAATTTGTTTTGGGAAAAGAATGTTATCCTGTTTTGTGGTCTCAAATAAAAGAAGAAGAAAAAAAAAAAGATAATCTTGTTTAAAAAAATGTATGGAGTTTTCCTTCATTGAATTGAAGTCCATTGTCGGGAATCAGACTAATATAAAAGAAATTCCCATCTGGGGTATTGGTTACATAAAATTAGCACTGTCAGTATCTAAGGGGGGCTCGATTGACACCCCCTGTGGACCAGAGTCACGCCGTTTTCCATGTAATTTCATACTTCATTCCTTTCTGGGAAGAATGTTAATCAGCTTTAGATTCTATTATCCTTCATATCTTCGGCACAGTTTTACCTGGTTTGACCTTCAGTTAACCCATTCAACTCCGATGACAAGATGTCTTGTCATTTGGTCAAATAAAACAAAAAATCATAATAAAACAACAAAATGTTTGATGATCAAACAGCACCAGAAAAATATGACGTCGTCAGTCCTCCTTCGAGGAGGACTGATGACGTCATATTTTTCTGGTGCTGTTTGATCATCAAACATTTTGTTGTTTTATTATGATTTTTTGTTTTATTTGACCAAATGACAAGACATCTTGTCATCGGGGTTGAATGGGTTAATAAAATCATTTTGCGCGCAGTACCACAGTAGAGATTGAATTGATATTCATGTTTTGGTCTTACTGTTCCAGAGGTTCCTGCTGCTGAATAATGTCGGTTAATTTCCTTTTGAATGAAAATTTGGATTAGAAATAATTGAAAGCTGCGCTGTATCCCAGTGAATAACGTCTTGAACTCGTGAGCAGGTGGTCGTGAGTTTGGCACTTTGATTCCCTAGGCGAGGAGGCAACCCAATACCACCTCTCTCAATAATAACATAATGATTATTATAATAACAATAACAATAAAAATAATAGAAATGGAAATAGAAATAAGAATAAAAATAAAACCGCGGCTTGCCGCAACTGAGAGGGTTTTGCCCTACCATGGGTTTCTCACTTCCCACTCACTACGGAGTCGGATGGTGAGATAATGGAGAGAGAATCTTGTCTCTTTTTTGCGACATTTTATTCTTGTGTGTGTGTGCGTGTGTATGTGTATGTGTGTGTGTGTGTTTGTGTGTGTATGTGTATGTGTGTTTATGTGTGTATGTATATGTATATGTGTATGTATATGTGTGTGTGTGTGTGTGTGTGTGTGTGTGTGTGTGTGTGTGTGTGTGTGTGTGTGTGTGTGTGTGTGTGTGTGTGTGTGTTTGTTTTCCAATCTGATGCGCAGCTTGGAAACGCCTGACGCCGAAATCAACCATTGGCACCGAAATTGACTGCTGGCGCCAAAGTCGGCCAAAATTGACTATTGAAGCTAGAATTGACTACTGGCGATTAAATTGACCTGAGTTCTCCTAAACTGAGGTCATCAGTGACGCATTGTAGGTGGGTGGGTGTTAGCGAAAAGGGAAGAGGAAGAGGAGGATAAGAGAAGAGGAGGGGGGAGGGGGGGAAGGTCGCGTGAACGAGGAGCAGGTGCCCTCAGCAACGGCAGATGTTTGAGGTTTGTTGGTGCCAACGAAGACTTAATGTGATGACTGTGGCATGATTGACCCTGTTCAGCTTGGGGCTACGCCCGCCTGAATGAAGTCGTCAAATTTTACATACATATACCAAAGGCTTTTTCCCCCCTTATAAGGGAGGTAGCCTAAAAACAAAGGCATAAAAACCATTCCCACACATACCAACCCTATCATACTCCCCTTCCCTCCACCCTCTTCCCTCCCTCTTGTCTTACTTAAAAAAGAAAAAAAGAAGAAAAAAAATCCCCATTTCGAAGAGGCTTCAAAATATTTTAGCTCTTACGCAGAGTTATAACTTAGAAATAAAATTGTTTGACGTGAGTCAGAGCAAATTTAGATTTTACAGACATTAAGTAATTACCAAGACCATTTGGAACCTCGCTGGTCGAGCGAATTAATGCGTCATTACTTGCGGCGATGGTTGAGATGATGGCTGTTCGAACCCTAACACGGGAGAGTTGTACCAAGGGCATGGTTCATTAAATTCCTCGTTACAAAGTCCCCTGTGAGAGGCACCGTCCTAGCCTCCTGATAGGGGGTGGGGGGGGAGTTTGTGACTTTAAATCAAATCATACGGGAGAACTCCCTTTGTAATGACTTTGGCCTGTGTTGGTCTCCGACGGTTCCGAGTGATTGCCACTTGCTCAGGCTTGCAAATGCAAAATTGAAAAAAGTTGAGATGTCTTCTGTTGGTTCAAGGAGAAATTGTATACTTTGGTTTTGCACAAGGACAGAAGCGCTAGTAAGCTAGTCAGTAATCACAACACTTAAGTTCCTGTTGATACGATTTTTGTTTGTTTTGTTTTGTTATGTATCTTCTCTTGTTTTATTTTTTTGTTTTTGATTTTGTTTTGTTTTGGCTGTTTTATTTCATTCTGCTCTATTTCATTCTATATCATTCTTTTCTATTAATTCTATTTTGTTTTTTCTTATTTTTTTATTGTCTGTTTTTCTTTTTCTTTTTGTTAGTGTCTTTATGGGCTTAACAATATGTAACCTCTTTTTTCTATCAATTTTATCTTACTTTTTCTGACTTTTTTATTCTAGTTTTGTTTTGTTTTGTTTTGTTTTGAATGTCTTTATGGGCTTAAGCATATGTATCCTCTTTTTTCTATTAATTATATTTTATTATTTTTTTTAGTGCTTTTATAGGCTTAAGCATATGTATCCTCTTTTTTCTATTTATTTAATTTTAATTATATATTTTTTAGTGCTTTTATAGGCTTAAGCATATGTATCCTTTTTTTCTATAAATTTTATTTAATTTAATTTTTAGTGCTTTTTTAGGCTTGCATATGTATCCTCTTTTTTCTATTATTTCTTTTTATTATTTTGTTTTTCTTTCATTTATTTTTGTTTTGAGTGCCTTTATGGGCTTAAACATATTCATGGGAGTGCTTTTATAGGCTTCAGCATTTGCATCCTTTTTTTTTTATTAATTTGATTTTATCTTTTCTATTTTATCTTATTTTTTTATTATTATTTTTTTTTAGTGCCTTTATGGGCTTAAACATATTCATGGGAGTGCTTTTATAGGCTTCAGCATATGCATCCTCTTTTTTATATTCATTTCATTTTATTTTTCTAACTTTTTTTATTCTTTTGTTTTTCTTTCATTTATCTTTGTTCTGAGTGCCTTTATGGGCTTAAACATATTCATGGGAGCACGCTTTGGCCCTTGTTGTTTCCTTTGGGAACCGTAAAAGGCTTGTTTATGCTAACACGCACACTGTACCCTTTTATACGGGAGGCCTGCCGTCCTCCTGTGGAGCTATTGATTCTTCAGAAAGTAGGTTTATATTTCTACAACTGAATGGCATTGTGCTCCTTTATGAAATGTACTGTTTTGCACTATTTCACAAATGACACATGAATATAATTTACAGAAAAAAAACACTGGTAAATAGGAAACGTAGTCCGAACGTTTTCGTCTATTTAAGATGTATTAAATAGACGAAAACGTTTGGACCACGTTTCTTATTTACTAGTGGGTTTTTTCTGCGAAATGTAATGTGTATATTCCAACGAAACTCGATGGTAGGTTTAATTCACCAAAGGTAGTTTTTTTTTTTATAGATTAAGATTACATGTTCTTTACCGAAGCAAAATTTTTTTAAGACACTAGTGTTATTAAAGGTGTTGTACTGTATATTTGGAATAACAAAGTACAGAAAAACGAAGACGTGATAAGAAAATTGTCTGTTTTTCTTTATTTTTCTCTCTAATACAAATGTTTTTGGTAAGTAGGCTTGTACATACATACATACATACATATACCAAGGCTTTTTCCCCATTACAAGGGAGGTAGCCAAAAAGGAAAAGGCATCAAATCATTCCCACCCATTCCATCCCTGAATACACTCCACACCCCTCCACCCTCCCTCTTATCTTAGCACCTCCTGGATGACGGGTCATCCCTGCACCTTGTCCACTGCCCTGGGTCAGAAGCAGGAGCAAAATCTAGGCTCAAAGCTTTCATATCAAATTTGTAAAATTGTTCTAACTAATTTATTAATTTATTAATCTATGTATCTAAAAAAGGCTTGTCTTTAAAAAACATTTTAGTAACCTAGTGGTTCACGCAGTTCTACATCTAGGAAAACGGAAGATCTGGATAGACCAAGACAGGAAGTCGACTCAAGTACTGAAAAGGTTAATTGAGGAACCAATCTTTATGTCGAGACTCTATCAGCAATGGCTCCATCGGCGAGGAAGGCAGGAACCCTTTGTATTTATTGCAGAAGAGTCTGACCGTTAGCAATCACGCGAACTCGCATGATCATGGCAGGGGGGCAGGTGTACCCTGGGGCAGCGTTTAGGTCTGCAGACTCTCAGGGGAAGCGTGAGGAGTAGGGGTTAGGGGGTAGGGGAAGGCTAGGACTCACTATGCGCCCTCCACTTCGGGGAGGAGGAAGTCCCCGTTCGTGGTGGACGTATTATGGTTCCTGTCAGAAAGGAGTAGTTTCTGGGCTTCAAGGTCCTTGGTGCCCGTGACCTCAAGTTTAGGAAAGGTATCCTGTTTCCGTAACTCTGTTAGTTTGGTAATATTCTGTCTATACGTGTAAACAGATGTCTTTATGAGCGTGAGGATAATTGAGTACTCTTTCTCTCTCTCTCTCTCTCTCTCTCTCTCTTTCTCTCTCTCCTCTCTCTCTCTCTCTCTCTCTCTCTCTCTCTCTCTCTCTCTCTCTTTCTCTCTCTCCTCTCTACCTAAGTAACTCACTCACTCACTCACGCGCGCGCACGCGCACACACGCACACACACACACGCACACACACACACACACACACACACACACACACACACACACACACACACACACACACACACACACACACACACACACACACACACACACACACACACACACACACACACACACACACACACACACACACACACACACACACACACACACACACACACCGTACATTTCATTGCTCTCTTTTTCTTTTCATAAAAATAAACCTTCACTCGGATGCACAAGAAAACTGATGACTGTGGAAACTGAATTTGCATGTTTTTTATATCCTTCATATTCTTTATTTCTCATGTGGAATAACAAGGTTTGTATGTCTGAAATGTCTTTGATGGAAAAACTTCCTTGACGTTGAAGCCTCTGGATGAACTCTTGGGTCTCATGACCTGGACTTCGAGTGTGGAGTTCGGAACACTGAAGAAGAAGAAGAAGAAAAAGAAGAGGTGGTGGTCGTCGTGGTGGTGGTCGTCGTCGTGGTGGTGGTAGTTGTGGTGTTGGTCGTTGTGATGTTGGTCGTTGTGATGGTGGTGATGATTGTGGCGGTGGTGATAGTCGTGATGGTCGTGGTGGTGGTATTCGAGGTGGTGGTCGTTGTGATGGTGGTGATGATCGTGGTAGTGGTGATAGTCGTGGTGATCGTGGTGGTACTAATCGTGGTGGTGATGGTGGTGGTCGTGGTGATGGTGGTGGTGGTGGTGATGGTGGTAATGATCGTGGTGGTGGTGCTTGTTGTAGTGGTGGTGGTCATCTTGGTGTTGGTGGTCGTGGTGGTGGTAGTAGTGGTGGTGGTGATGGTGGTGGTGCTTGTCGTGGTGGTGGTTGTGGTGGTGGTGTTTGTCATGGTGGTGGTGATGGTCATGGTGGTGGTGATGATGGTGATTGTGGTCGTTGTGGTGATGATCATGGTGGTGGTGTTTGTCGTCGTGGTGGTGATGGTGGTGGTGGTGTTTCTCGTGGTGGTGGTGTTTGTCGTGGTGGTGGTCATGGTGATGTTCGTGGTATTCGTCTTCTTCCAGAAAAAAACGTACCTTTTTGAGTCTTCTCCCTGAAGAACAATCAGCCGAAGAACGTCGTTAGAACAGAAGTTTAAATTATGTAATTAAACAGAAAAGGATAGATTTTATTTTTTATGCCTTTAATAGGAATTAAAGTAGAATAAAAGACTATATTTTAATTGGTGTTTCAGGAACCTCCGATATATAAGAATTTACGGCAGAACCTATGTGCTTTGGCTATGTCTATCACACGTTCATACATGCAAACGCACGTACACGGAGCCGCACATGCATACACAGATTCACATATACACACATACGCACCCATTCACACACACACACATTCACACACATTTTTACGCACAACGAGATACATATATACACGTATGCACGCACTGTATACACACATTCACACATACATTCACACACATTTTTACATACAACCATGTACACATATACACGTATGTACGCACGCACACACGCCTCCCAATGCCTTCACGGGCCCTTCTGTTTGCTTGCTTCTTCCTGAGCGATGATTAAAGGCCCACCTTCCATCATTATGTTTTATAATTGTCTTTTCTTTCCTCCACCTGGGAACAGTTTCTCGTTTTCTTTCGTTCATTTTCTTCTGCTGCCTCTTCTCTCTCGTTGTCTTTAGCCGCTAGTCTAGACTCTTCCTTTTAATTCGTATCTATGTCAACTTTAAATGTCTTTTTTAATTCTTCGTATTTTTTTCTTTTATCTTTGTTCATTGTTTAATTTTCGTCCCATCTTCCGTCCCTCTCTTTGATTCTTTTATCTTGTTACCTTCAGCCTCTCGACTCTACACTTCCTTTTCTTTTGTTTTTCTGTCAAATCTAAATGTCTTTTTAATTCTTCGGTTGTTTTTTTGTTGTTGTTTTTTTAACCTTTGTTCACTGTTTTGCTTTCGTTCTGACCTCCATCCCTTTCTTTCGGACTAAACTTGGTCCCCTCTTTTACCCCTCAGGATTAGTCTTATCGCTCATAGAACTTCCTTGCCTTAGGTTCCCTTTCATTACCTTTCTTTTACCTTCAGTTTTTCCTTTCCTATTTACTCTACAATTTCCTTTTCCTTGTCTTTAGCTCTCTTGTCTTTAGCTCTCTTGCCTTTGTTTTTCTTGTCTTTGTTTTTCTTGTCTGTAGCTCTCTTGTCTTTGGCTCTCTTTCCTTCGGTTCTCTCGTCTTTGGCTCTCTTGTCTTTAGCTCTCTTGTCTTTGGCTCTCTTGCTTTGATTGTCTTATCTTTGGCTCTCTTGTCTTTGGTTTTCTTGTCTTTAGTTCTCTTGTCTTTGGCTCTCTTGTCTTTGGCTCTCTTGCTTTTGGTTCTCTTGTCTTTGGCTCTCTTGTCTTTGGTTTTCTTGTCTTTAGCTCTCTTGTCTTTGGTTTTCTTGCTTTGATTGTCTTATCTTTGGCTCTCTTGTCTTTGGTTTTCTTGTCTTTAGTTCTCTTGTCTTTGGCTCTCTTGTCTTTTACTCTCTTACTTTTGGTTCTCTTGTCTTTGGCTCTCTTGTCTTTGGTTTTCTTGTCTTTAGCTCTCTTATCTTTGGCTCTCTTGCTTTGATTGTCTTATCTTTGGCTCTCTTGTCTTTGGTTTTCTTGTGTTTAGTTCTCTTGTCTTTGACTCTCTTGTCTTTGGCTCTCTTGCTTTTGGTTCTCTTGTCTTTGGCTCTCTTGTCTTTGGTTTTCTTGTCTTTAGCTCTCTTATCTTTGGCTCTCTTGCTTTGATTGTCTTATCTTTGGCTCTCTTGTCTTTGGTTTTCTTGTCTTTAGCTCTCTTGTCTTTGGCTCTCTTGTCTTTGGCTCTCTTGCTTTTGGCTCTCTTGTCTTTGGCTCTCTTGTCTTTGGTTTTCTTGTCTTTAGCTCTCTTGTCTTTGGTTTTCTTGCTTTGATTGTCTTATCTTTGGCTCTCTTGTCTTTGGTTTTCTTGTCTTTAGCTCTCTTGTCTTTGGCTCTCTTGTCTTTGGCTCTCTTGCTTTTGGTTCTCTTGTCTTTGGCTCTCTTGTCTTTGGTTTTCTTGTCTTTGTCTCTTCAGAGTTTGTTCTCCTCTGCCTTTTCTCTCCGTCTTCCTTTTTTCTCAACCTCTAATTCTAATCTTTAGTACCTCTTGTCTTCTGATATTTACTACATAATTATTTCTTCTTTCACCAATGTCCTTTATTTCCTTTAATTTTTTCTAATCATGAAAATATCATGTCGTATTACATAGTTTTCCACGTTTCTTACGATATCTGCTTTGTATCATCCCTTTTCTTCTCCAATTTCTTTTCATTTCCTTAATATTTCTATTTCGTAATAAAGATATTCTGTTAACATTTTCCTTCCTCGTTTCTTCCCAGTCTGGAGAGTCTGCAGTTTAAGTTGAGGTCTTAAATTTCTGGATGATATATTTCATAAGTGTTTGTTTTTAAGTAAATAGTTCCATGTCAAGGCGAATAAAACATAATATTATCTTGTTTTCTTTGTTTTACAGCCATATGTCTTGCCTTCTGATATTAATAATTACATATTTTTACATCTTTTAAATTTTTGTGTTGGAACGTTAGGTGCCATATTTCTTATTACAGTGATAGGCTTCCATGTCTACATAGTTTATCAGTTACACATTTTCCATTCCTCCTCGCTTGATCTCTCTCAGGCTTTCCCTATCCCCATTTCCTTAATCAAATATCTCCCACTCTTACTTCTTTCTCTGCCTTTTTTTTTATTATTATTATTATTAATAATAATGATAATTAATAAAAATAATAATATTATTTATTATTATTATTATTATTTATTATTATTATTATTATTATTATTATTATTATTATTTTTTATTTATTTATTTATTTACTTATAATTTATTTTTATTTATTTATTTATTTGTTTTTATTTTTCATGTTTTTATTTTGATCTATTTCTTAATTTTTTTTTTTTTTTTTTTTTTTTTTTTTTTTTTTTTTTTTTTTTTTTTTTTTTTTTTACTGGCGGCGTGTGAGTGAAGCGACGTGGTTCTCTGGCGTATACTCCCAATTTGTTTTAGTTCCTTCTAGTACTGTCCATGATGCGAGGACATTCTCGTATACGTAAAGAAAAGAGAAACATGTACCTTTCCTGCTTCCTCCCATCCCCTCCACTTCTTATCTCTCTCTTTCCTTCCCTCTCTCCCTCCTTCTCTCCCTCCTCCCTCACACTTCCCTCTCCTTTTTTTCCTTGAGGGGAGGGGGGTTAGGGGGCCGTCATGGGTGAGTGGTTAGCGTACCTGACTCGACTTCGAAAGCCTCCACACTCGAACTTCACTTTCCGGTATTACTAGTGCCTGAGAGCTGGACCACATGAGCGTTTTTCATGGAGTCCTACTTTCAAAGAATTCTAAGTTGATTAGCCGATCCAGGACACCAAAGAAACAATCCACTTTCTCCTCATTTTGGATGAATTGATCATACAATGGGAATCAAAGAAAAGAATAGAGAAAGAAAATGTGAAAATAGAATTACAAACTCGGAAATTCCTTTGGTGCTCCCTCCTGTTCCCAGGTGGGAAGCAAACAGGAAATGGACTGATCTCTTATGGGTTGCTATTTGCGTAGTAGACCATAAGGTGGTTACGTTACATATTCTGTTACGCTCCGTTACATTCAGCTACATCGAAAATGCAAGAACGTTATGGTAACCTGACTGCCTCTACGGGTTAAATTCTGGCTACAGATAATAATCGTTTAGATTAATGCAGGAGTATCTGCTGAAGAGTTTGACGTCTTGCAACCTGAAAGACGCTTATTATAGACTTTATTTTGGCCGATACTATAAGATTTGATTAAGCTCGAGGAGGTGGTGGTGGTGCTGTTGATAGTGGTGGTGGTGATAGTGATGGTGATTGTGGTGATAATGGTGGTGGTGACTGTGATAGTGGTGGTGATAGTAATGGTGGTGATGATAGGGATGGTGGTGATGATAGGGATGGTGGTGATGATAAGGATGGTGGTGATAATGATGGTGGTGGTGATAGAGGTGGTGATAATGATGGTGGCGGTAATAGTACTGGTGGTGATAGTGATGGTGGTGATAGGATGATGGTGATAGTGATGGTGGTGATAGTGATGGTGGTGATAGTGATGGTGGTGATAGTGATGGTGGTGATAGTGATGGTGGTGATAGAGGTGGTGATAATGGTGGTGGTGAAAATGATGGTGGTGGTAATAGTACTGGTGGTGATAGTGATGGTGGTGATAATGGTGGTGGTATGGTTTCCATACGAGAAATTCCCCCAACAATTGCCATCGTCGCGAATGATATGGACTTCATGCGTTTTCCTTTCCTTACACAAGTTTGAATAGACTAATCATCTGCGATGTTATTTTTATTCTTTTGAACTCGCGGCATCGGGACGAAAAAATGATTGTATCTTCGATTTCTTAAATGAGAAATCTGTAATCTTATCATTTCACATTCTCTTGACCTTTGCATTCTTCCATCTTATTTATTCCACTTGTCTTTGATAATGAGAAAGATGGCTGGACACGATCGTTGGTCAAGAGAGAAAATTGTATGTGTTTCCAATATTATTGATAAATCTCTTTATTTTCTCTCTTCAAGTAGTTTCTTTTATCCAGTTTAATCCTTTTGTCACTGGTAAATATATTACACAACTGAATGAGAATGACTGTCTTTAATCAAAATATAACTACAACTCTGTGCTGAATACGTAAGTGAATCTAAATCAGTTTAAAACACACACATGGCTTGTTTTTAAGGCGTGTATTTTTCGAGCCCGTGCCGTAACGCGCCTAAGAACATAAGAATGAAGGAGACTGCAAGAGACCATAAGGCCTACACAAGGCAGCTCCATAGTATCCATCACCTCTTGTCATCCCCATCCATAAAGTTGTCTAACCGTTTCTTAATTAAAACAACTGATAGTTTCAGCGCTCACTACATGGTTACTAAGTCTATTCCATTCGTTGACCACCCTATTAGTAAACCAATTCTTGGCTATTTACTTCGTAAATCTAAATTTGTCCAGTTTAAATCCATTACTAAATTCGAAATAAGGAGCGCTAAAAAAAAAAAAAAAATTAAAAAAAAACGCGCACCTACGAAATATCGAAGTACAAATTTCGCGCGCCTCAATGACCATGTTCACCACAGACTGAAGCCGAGCATCGCGGTATAGTCATCGAGTAACGCTACCTCGTCCTGGGGCTTTACTGCTTAGGCTCTTGAAGGACGCAGCCCAAAAACATAAAACACATAAGTATTAACTTAAACAAGGTAAAGTTTAAGGGTAAGTACTAAATAACAAGGACAAGACAACTGCATAAAAAGGCGGAAACAATTTAGTATCTACCACTTATTATTAAGGAGACGGGTAGGTCTCCTGTGATATTCACATGTTAAAGAAAAAAAGACATCTCTGTTTGATGTGCCATGATTCAATTCCAACCGTATGAAAAACGTGCTCGTCTAGCAGTCATGGAGAAAATTTTGTCAAGTAATTTTTTGCTCCCCTGCATTTTATTTATTTTTTGTTTTTTAATTATTCATTTATTTATTCATTCATCATATTTATTCATTTATTTATTTTCAGGACAAGGCTTAACTTATGTTACCAACAGGCTGTCAAGCAGGGTGTAAAAATGTAGTTACAAATTTTAGAAAACAAAACAAAAAACATACCAACTCTTTCTAATTTTGAGTTTTTTCTAACGCCTCATTTCCTCTCTAGTATTGAAAATTCTTAATTTCTAATATTTCCAAAATAGATAATTCTTTGTAGAAAGTAAAACTCCTGTAATACGATCGGCTATTAGTAGAGCCTTAAATGGTTCATGGCTTAGTTGTTGCGCGTGTTGGCCCATAATAACATGGCCCATCCATAGTTTCCGAAATATTTAGGGGACGCTTAATTGTTATAGTCCTCTATTAAATCATAGTGGGTGTGTAAACATTGGTAGCGAGCGCGCGCGCACACATGCACGCATATACTGTGTGTGTATTAACTTGGTCTTTGGATCACGTGTTGGACTCGTGATCGACAGCTATTTCCCTCCCGGAAGAGAGCTCAGAGCTCGTAGGTCCGATCTATGGGTAATGCTATGACCTTACGTGTGTGTGTGTGTGTGTGTGTGTGTGTGTGTGTGTGTGTGTGTGTGTGTGTGTGTGTGTGTGTGTGTAAATGCTTGATACAAATATTGATTGTAATGTTGCAGAAAACGGAAGTTTTTTTTATACCTATTAACAGAAACTGGACTACACTCGAGGTGCTGTGATGCCTGCAAGTAGATGTATACAAGATAGTGTACTCCCTTCATCTCACACAAACAGTTTCGTGCGCTTGTAAATGTTTCCGCATTTCTTTGGCAAGATGTGTGCGTGTGTGTGTGTGTGTGTGTGTGTGATTCACCATGGTCTCGGATCACGCGTTGGACTCGTGATCGACAGCTATTTCCCTCCCGGAAGAGAGCTCAGAGCTCGTGTATACCCGATCAATGGGTAATGCTGTTACATTACACGCACACACACCCTCAACTCCCCGCCCACGAGAGTTGGGGTAACAACCCGCAGCGCAGCGATACTGGGCGGGATTTGAATCTGGACCACCGGATTTGAACCCGGACCACCGTAGTGGCAGGCGAGAACTCGAACCATTGCGCCACGAGGTTTTGTGTGTGTGTGTATGTGTGTGTGTGTATGTGTGTGTGTGTATGTGTGTGTGTGTGTGTGTGTATGTGTGTGTGTGTGTATGTGTGTGTGTATGTGTGTATTCGCTCTTATATACGTGTCATTACTTACTTAGAGAACTGTGAAATTTTTATGCGCAAAAGAAATTCCAATATTGAATAGGATTTTGTTTGGTTCAATTCCAAAACTTTAGGGCCGGATAAGTGTACACAGAACTTATGAATTCACTTTGATATGTAAATCAACTTGAGAAGTTTGGTTTTCAACCAGGATGACGTAATTGGCATGATTGGCATTTGTAACTTCGAAGCAATATTCAGCGCCCAAACATATTTTTCAACGGTTCGGGTCGTTACAAGTGCGCATACATATATACAGTTACAACAAAACTTTCGATTCACCCAGAGTTCTCCATAATACAAAATTAAAAAAATTCGTCTGATAACTTCTTATCTGTTAAAAAAAAATACCTAACTGTAAGGTAAATGGTATACATAGAAAATATATCGCATATTAAAAAAAATCAAATCATATTGACTTTGTGAGAAGTGTAGCGTAGGTCAAAACTTTTGCTCAGGTCTGTACATTTGCATGACTTATTTCCTTGATATAAGATTAATCTTAGTTCATGATACTTCTTACTTCATGTTTATGATGGGATTATATGAACTAGGTATCCTGTATCAAGTCAAGGCCTTACCATGATATGTGCAATTAGAAGCTTTGCCAGAAAACCCTGGGAGAACTCTGTGGAGTTTAAACTGTTGAGCTAATGGATGCTTGTTATCTTGTTTCTTCCCTTGGCTCAGATGTCTTGCAATTGCCTTGACCTCTCCTAGCTGGAGGCTTCATGATGTCAGGCGACGTTTTTCAGCAAATGTTGCGGCGCGCACATGTTTGTTTGAATATGGACATGCACATTACACACGCACTCACACACACACACACACACACACACACACACACACACACACACACACACACACACACACACACACACACACACACACACACACACACACACATATATATATTCTTTCTTTCTCTCGTTTCTTGTTTTCTTTATATTTTTAATGTTCATCCTTTGTCATGGTTTCTCTTTATATATCCTTTTCTATTTCAATCTCTACCCTATTCTGTTTCCCTCTCTCATTTTCTTCCCCTTTTCTTTACTACCTCTCTCCCTCTTTCACTCCCTTCCTCTTTATAGGAAATGTATGTGAGGTAGGTCCCAGCGATAAGAGTGTTGGGCCAAGATGTATTAGGGCGCTGCCGCATTTGTGCTGACTTGCAACGTGTGAGAAGTAGACGTGAGGGCAGTTTCAGCGCGCTGGAGGTTCGACTGCCAAAAGGGGCCGAAGCCGCTGTCCTTTGCATACTCAGCTTCGAAAGTAACAGTGTCCCATAAATCGACGTGCTGCTGACGGCGGGACCTTCACTTACCGAACTCGACTTCAGCCCAAGAAGTCTCAGGTTCGGTTCCGGGCCTCGGGTAACTTCTTGTGTTACAGTTTGTCTGTGCGTTTCTTATGTGCGTTCTCCGTATGGATCCTCTTTCTCTTTGTGCCCTTGAGTAAAGTCCCTCAGGATGAGGTCGTGTCTCTAAATGAATGAAATCTGAAGGCTCTAGCCAGAAGAATATCTCTAAAGATTGTCGTCATAGCGAAGGAGTTCGCTGAGATCGATATAATACCTCGAAGTTGTAACCAAGGAAGAACGAAATGGTTTGACTTTATCAAGAAAGGGACTCGCCAAGACTCGTGACAAAGTTTGCACCGAGGGCCTGCCCACGAGGCTCACCGTGAGGGAGGGTAGGGGAGGGGAGGAGGGGACGGGGGGAAAGAGGGGACGGGGGGAGTGAAAGAGGGGACGAGGGGAGACGGGTAGAAAGAGTAGTTCAAGGTGGAAGACGGGTGGGAAGGGAAATGAAAGTGGAAGACGGATGGAAGGGGAGATGGTGAAAGTGGAAGACGGATGGAAGGGGAGGGTGTGAAGGTGGAAACGGGTGGAAAGGGAGGGGGAGAGGGAGGAAGACGGGTGGAAAGGGAGGGGGGAGAGGAAGAAAGTCGGAGGGGAGGGGGTGGAGGTGGAAGACGTGTTGGAGGAGATGGGATGAAGGTGGAAGACGGATGGGAAGGGAGGAGGTGAAGACGGAAGACGGGTAGGATGAGAGTGGGTGAAGGTGGAAGACGGGTGAGGGGGGAGGAGGGGAGGGGGAGACGGGTGGGAGGGGAAGAGGTGAAGGTGGAAGACGAGTGGGAGTGGAGAGGGTGAAGGTGGAAGACGGAGAATGGGATCGGAAGCAGAGAAAGAGTCTTTTCTGAGAAGTGTGAAAAGTTAATTTCTTTGTCTATCTATTTAGTCATCTCTAATTTCTTTTATTTATTTATTTTTGTTTTTGTTTTTGTTTTTTAATTATGATTATTTTCCATTTTTTTTATTTAATTTGTTTATTTTGTTTTCATGTAATTAGTTTTATTTCTATTTTACTTATTTTGTTTTAATGTAATTTGTTTTATTTTCATTTTTTTTATTCTATTTTATTTTATTCTATTTTTTTCTATTTTCATTACTATTCTTTATTCCTTATCCTTAATGTACTTGTCACAATTGGAGATTTACCACAAGCAGTGAATGTCCATATGGAGATATACAGACACTGTGCCACATTCTCTAGAAATGTCCATAGGGTCCTCGGCGCTCCGACAAAGACTTTCAAGAAGCACATGACTGTTCCACAGTGGGTTTTGCGGCGATAACAAATGAAGGTCGCCACTTAGTGATGAATATTTCCAGTTTTTGGCACTGAAGTCCACATTCACCCGAGAATGATCCAAGACCTAAGGAAACCAGGATCTAGACGTCCTTTAAGAAAATGAAAATTGAATATATCGAGTCGGCTGTCATTTAGATTTGATAAAAAGACGTATTTCATGGTTGTTATAATGCATTTCAATCTATTAGAAACAATAGGATTTGGAATTGAAATTTTATTTGTTAATTCATAAACACATGAAAAAATATAGCAATCATAAAGCTTGCTCTCGTTCAATCAAATGTTTGTAAAGTATTTATTAATTTTGATTTACAAAGTTCAAAACGTGATGTAACTTTTAAGTTCGGCAAATCACCACCGAAAAGTATTCACTTCGTTTTAATTGAATCAGGAATATTTGATGCTTGTGGCTTGTTGGTTTCAGCTCACATTTACCTCATTTTTTTTTTTTTTTTTTTAAATGAATATATATTTTCTTTGTCTTGTTGTCAACATTTACACTTGTTGAATCAGTCCGTTTGTATCGGAAGCGAGTCGGACTACAATATATATATATATATTTTTATATTTAATTTTATCTTTGGACGTTTGACTCGAGCTTGATTTTTATATTTTTTGCTTCAGCGTAAATATTTCTGTATTCATTTAATTTGTGTTTCCTAGATACACAATTTTTTCGCTTTCCATATCATCCGCCTGATACGAGTATATTATATTTCCCTTTTCCAACGGAAAACATAAACACCCCATACCTCTCTCTCTCTCTCTCTCTCTCTCTCTCTCTCTCTCTCTCTCTCTCTCTCTCTCTCTCTCTCTCTCTCTCTCTCTCTCTCTCTCTCTCTTTCTCCTTACCTCCCCAATCAATCCTCCCCCTCTGAGGGCAATTGGTTATATAGTATTGTGAAAAAACATAAAGAAAATAATTGACTGCGTAAATTGTAGATAGAGTGAACGTTTTGTGTTGATGTATACGTTTACATATTAAACAAAAATATATAACGGAAACTGTATTAAGGTATTTTTTTCCGGATCTGTTGGTGGATTGGGGGAACATTGAGGTATATAGCTCTTACATCGAGTATTAGAATATTAGTCTTTTGATAAAATAGTCTTTAGCCATCAGATGGACAGATCTCAAGAACTGCCTAAGAGTTTGATGGCAGTTTTGTTGGATAACAATGTTTATACATTAGGTAATGAGGGAAATGGATCGATTGTATGTTCAGCTTGAGAACTCATCTTCTGTTGAGACAGCAGCCAGCGAATACCTCGTGTTAAGTTTATTATTTCTTGTGAAGTTGATATCTTCAAATAGTGACTAGTGATTGTGTTGTGTCTTTGTAATTGTATACGTTCCGCGCTATACAGTTACAGGTGTAAGATAAAGTGTAGTGTTCTAGTAATTTAGAATCAAGACAGTACTCCAAAGGTAAGAGTAATAGTATAAGGTAAGCTTCGTGTAGTTAGTTTATTTAGTGACCGCTTTTGTCTTCTTTTGTTGTTTTATATTTTCTCTTTGCCGTTTGTATTGCCGAAGGAGAAGCAAAATGGCTTGTGAAGGTTGTGTGAACCTGTAAGACCATCTCAGGAAGTGTGAGGAGAAAATTCGTCTTCTCAAGAGTGCGCTCTGTGAGAAGAGTGAATCTACCCCGCAGCCCAAAGAGCGTTCCACCTCTTCTACTTCTGACACTGCTGTGAGCGAGTGGCGCTCCGTGGGGTCTCGTTTGTCGAGCCCGCGTTCGGTAAGCGGGCCCCCTGTGGAGCAACCGCTGGTTTTAGCCAATCGTTTTGCTCTGCTGGAGGATGAAGTGGCTGAAAATCAGGAGTTCTTAGTGGTGGGGGACTCCATGGTGCGAGGTTATGACGACATCCTGCAGCGGAAGACTAAACGACGTTGCAAGCTTGTATGTCAACCGGGCTGTGGGTTCGCTGATTGTACCCAGACCATCAAGGAGCAAAGGCGGACTAACACGGTTACGATTGTTCATACGGGAAGTAACGATGTGGGTAGGGTGAGATCAGAGGAACTTGTTCGGAATTACAAGGTCCCTCTTCAGGAGATGAAGGAGCTTGGGAGCCGTCACGTAGTCTGTGGGATCCTTCCGAGGATCTACGCTGGCACGTCTTGGAACAGTAGAGTCATAGGGATCAGTGAGAGGATATTAAGATTGTGCACGCAATTGGGATACCACTTTCTTGATCCTAGGTATCTCTTTTCCAGGCGTCATGACCTTTATGCTTCTGATGGGATCCACCTTACTCGCAGAGGCAAAGATGTTTTTACAAACCTCATTGTGGGAGTTTGTAATGAACTAGTTCCTTTTTTTGGGGTAGGAACTCAAAAGGAAGGGGAAATAGAGTGTATTGGGGAAAACAGAGTAGGGCATAGTAATAATGTAGAGCAATATATCAGTGTAGGACAAAATACCATTTTAGGATATAATGTCGGTAAAGGACGAAATATTACACTAGGATGTAATGTCAAATGACAAAATATCACTATGGGATATATTAATAGTGGAGGACAAAATGTCACGATAGGATATAATGATAGGGAAGGAAAAAATATCATGATGTTAAACAATGATAGTTGAGGACAAAATATCATAGTAGGATATAATGTCAGTGGAGGACAGAATATCATTTTAGGAAGGGATGCCGGACAGAATGTCAGCGAACGACGGGTGGCCGGTGTGGAACGCGATGACGTAGTGGGGCAAAGTGTACACAAGAGATCAAATGACCGAGAGGGACCAGATGTCCGTGATGGGGTAAATGTTCATGAGGCGTTGAATGTCAGTGAAGTACCAAATGTCATTATAGAGCAATGCGTCAATAAAGAACAAAATTATAATGTAAGGCATCATGTTGAAATACAAAACGTGTCAAAAAGAAATAATCACGAGTTTCTTAATACCATGTACTTTAATGCTCGTAGTATTAGGAATAAATTTCAAGAAATACAGGCATATGTCAAAAGTGAAAATCTCGATATGATAGGAATAACCGAGACATGATTAAATGGTAAAGAGTTTGAAGCTGAATCTAATATTGCGGGATTTAAACACTTTCATCAGGATAGAAACCACAAGAAAGGTGGGGGTGTTCTGTTATACGTTAAAAGCAATGTCCATACCTGTGTTTTGGAGAAAGTAAAACAGGATGCATACGATAGTTTGTGGGTAGAATTAACCCAAACAAATGGAAAAAAAATGAATGTAGGTGTAATATATAGGCCAAAAACATTATCATTAGCAGACGACAAACTTCTTTCAAGAACTATCAAGTTTCTGCAACCGGGACTTATTGATAATGGGTGATTTCAATTTTACTGACATTGATTGGATGACCCTTGAACATGACAGATTTTCTCGGTGACAATTACTTAGTTCAGCACGTAAAAGAACCCACAAGACATGGAAACTTACTCGATCTATTGATCACTAGCCGTGAAAGCATGATAGCCGATGTGGAGGTTGGCGACCACAACATAGTTAGATTCAAACTGCTATTTTTTTTTAGAATAGATGCATGTGCATCTGAAATACCCGATTTTAGTCAAGCTCAGTTCATAGGACTACGTCAGGAGCTTCAGCTTGCAGATTGGGAGGCAATTTTAAGTGAAAGACCTGTAGATCAGATGTGGGAAATATTTCAAAATACGCTTACCTGATTCATAATTACATCCCGTTTAAGGACAGACGCCCCCCAAATCAGACTCGCCCAAAATGGCTCGACAAAGAAACTGAAAAAAGTATTGTTAAAAAGAGACAGGATTATAAGAAATACAAGAGTTCGGGTGCACCTAACGACTATCAAAGCTATGTAATAATACAGAGAGATAAAGAAAAAAAAAAGCGACAGTACGAAATAAATATCGCTGATATATCCAAAGAGAATCCCAAAGAATTCTACAGTTACATTAGAGATAAAAAGGTTATTAGGAATCACAGTGACCCACTATTATATGCTGACGGTCAATTTGAGTATTCAAACGAAGGAATGTGTAATATTTTGAACAACTATTTTAGCGCAGTATTCGTAAACGAAACACCTCAAAGTGAACTCTAAGCTGAAACCTGTGAAAAATCTAGTGTAAACTTACTCAATACGGTAAATATAACAAAAGAAAAAAATCAAAAGGTGTATAGCGACACTCAAAATTAATCAAACATCAAGGCCTGACGGTTGGCATCCAAGAATCTTAGAGGAAATGAAAAATGAGATTGATGTTCCATTAGAAAATATTAAAAAAAAATCCATCATATCCGGAGATGTCCCAAGAGAATGGAAGCTAGCTAGCGTCACTCCAATATTTAAAACAGGTGACAAAAAGAAACTAAATAACTACAGGCCTATAAGTTTGACTTCAATGGTAGGAAAATGATGGAAACTATTATCAGAGATGCTATCGAACATCGTTTAGAAAGTAACTGTTTGATAAATGATAGCTAGCATGGATTCAGATGGAAACGTTCTTGCGTGACTAATTTACTCGAATTCTACAACACAGTCATCTCGAGTTATGACAAAAGAAACAATATAGATTCAACGTATTTAGACTTTGCAAAAGCTTTTGATACCGTGCCCCACGAAAGACTACTTAATAGATTAGCTTTACACGGAATAAGTGGCAGCCTATTAAGTTGGACTAGAAATTGGTTGAATGATCGAAAACAGAGAGTTGTTTTAAATGACAAAACTTCTAGATGTAAAAATGTTACGAGTGGAGTTCCTCAGGGTTCCGTTCTTGGGCCACTTCTATTCATAGTATATATTAATGATATAGACCACGGACTAAAATCTATTGTCTCCAGATTTGCTGATGATACAAAATTGTGTGGGATAGCAAATGATCAATCAATTAGATATTCAAGAAGATTTAGATAAATTACAGCAATGGTCTGGAAGGTGGCTAATGAAATTTAACACAAGTAAATGCAAGGATATGCACATAGGTGAAAATAACAGTAAGTACGATTACAAGTTACTTGGAAATTCGTTAACAAAAGTGGATAGTGAGAAGGATCTATGGGCAATTATCAGTAACTATCTCAAATCATCTAGGCAGTGTATTTCAGCCTCTGAGAAAGTAAATAAGATTCTAGGACTGATCGCACGATCTTTTGACCTCAAAAGCTCATCTCTCAGATCATTAGTTCGTCCACATTTGGAATGTGCTGTTTCTGTATGGTCCCCGAATCTCATTAAAGAAATTAACAGATTATAAAGAGTACAAAGGAGAGCCACAAAACTGATTCCAAATATGAAAAATAAATCATACGAAAATCGACTAAAACATATGAATCTGTTTTCCCTAAAAAGCGTAGACTTGATACTGGTCTTTAAGATTCTAAAGGGGATTGACAACATCAAAAGTGACAAAATTCCCACACTGAATGAGAATCCGACAAGAAATAATGGTCTCAAACTGTCAGGAAATATATTTAATTTGGAAGTGGGTAGAAATAACTTTGCCAACCGTGTACTTAATGAATGGAATAAACTTTTTGCAGAGGCAATGCAATGTAGTTCAGTTCGAAGCTTTAAGATTCGTTCAGATAAACATTTAAACAAGATGCTGTAATGACTACCATTTATTTCATATTATCTAATTATTTGTTTGCTATTGTCTGTTTATTTATTATTTGCTTGATTTCCATTCATTGTTTATTTGTCAGTTTATTAGTATTTGCTATTTACCTGTTTGTTTATCATTTAACTACACCTATGTATTATTTATTTTATTTATCATTATCTATATTATCATAATCTTTATTTTATTCTTATCTATTTTTTTATATAATTTATACGTTTTTCCGTATCCGACCTAGTTATGGACCAAAGGGTTTCCTGTCGGCATGCTCCGCCTTTGTAATCCTTTGTATATACTCCAACAGGGTAAACTCCTCGAATCTCCCAACCCCAAAATATATGTATATATGTATATATATATATATATATATATATATATATATATATAATGTGTGTGTGTGTGTGTGTGTGTGTGTGTGTGTGTGTGTGTGTGTGTGTGTGTGTGCGTCTTTGGGATTTTCGTGCCAGAAAGGCATCCAAGTTCTCTAGGTGTTTCACCCTTCCACTCCCTCTCTCGTTGAGGTTATATAGTTTTCCGGAGATTTTTCTTTTTAATGTTTGATAGGGGAGAGGGCTTACAGTACACATGCGACATATAGAAGTACCCAATGGAAAACGTCTAGGAATACGAATAATAATTAAAAAAAAACTTGAATATACTCCTAAGCTAAACATATTCTACCAAGTTGAATTTGTATTACGAGTGCTGGAAACGAAGGCAATTAAGATCACAAAAATGATACTGGAGGCCTCAGAAGGGAGTGGATTTACGTTTCAATAGATTAGTTGGCACAGGGATGCTTTATGATGATCCCCATTAGGTAATGAAGTATTGGGCTAGGAGGCATGCTAACTTTCTTTATATTTTATGTTAAACCACGGACTTGTTACACTGATGCCCATAGTCAAATCTTCCAAAATTATCCTTCTACAGGTTTGATGATATCTGGAGGTATTTGTTACTGGAGGGGTAGTTTGGGTGGAAGTCCTCATCTTAGTCAAATAAAAGTTATTTGGTGCCAGAATGAGATGTACAGAACAAAGACACATGCAAACGATTTTATTGTACAAATTTTTCTGTCTTTATTGTCGACCATTTTGTCAAGCTTAGGTCGTTCCCTCTCCCTTCCCGGAGTAAATTCCACTCACAGGATTACTTGCTCAAGACAAGATCAAATGTCCTAATGTAAGAGTATATGTCCAAAGTCGAGATCAAATGTCATAAGGCGAGATCAAATGTCTAAGGCGAGATCAAATGTTTTCAAAGGCGAGATCAAATGTCCTAAAATGAGATCAAATATCCTATGGACCAAATATCCTTTTAAGGCGAGATCAAATGTCTTAATTTGAGACAAAATGCCCTAAGACGAGATCGAATGTCCTTCTAAGCCTCTAAGGCGAGATCAAATGTCCTCCACAACCTGATATCCAAACACTTCAAGGGGATCCTACGAAGGACCTCAGGCATCATTTCTAAGACACAGATCATTTAATTACGAATTTCCAAAACACGTAACTCTCCATTATTTGGGGTCAAATATGAGAGATTTAACTGTGCGTCTCTTTGTTTACCTTAATCCCCAGTTATTTTGTTATTGGAGTTTCTCTTTTCATTTTGTATCACTAAATTTCGTATTCTCAATGAGGCTGGGAAGATTCACTCCTCCTCCTTCTCCTTCCTTTACTCGGGCTCCTCGTCCTCTTCCCCTTTTCCTCTTTACCATTTCCCTCCTCCTCTTCATCCCCCTTTTCCTCTTCACCATTTCCTTCTTCCTTCTCTTCCTCCCCTCCTTCCTTTTCCTCACCCACCTCTAGCTCGTTTCCTCCTCCTTCCTGCTTTTCCTCCTCCGTCAAGTTGGCATGGTACCGAAACAATTAACCATGTTTTGGACTATAACACGAAGACACTTAAATGTTGTTTAAAGTTGAGGCAATTGAGTGAAAACCTATAGGAAAACTCAGGCTGGATCAGGGACACTGTTAGTGACGTTTCGAATACAAGTCTTCTTCAGAGTGACAGGCAAGCATTAATCAACAGCATATACACTCCCACTACGAATCGCCCTGTCGGACGTCTCAGAATGGAGCAAGCTGATTGGTCCGTTCTCCCTTCCATGACCAGCCTAGCAGCAACCAATGCGAGATTGGCAAAGCCATCTCTGTGATTTGTGACCTCTCTGGGTGTTATGTGCGCAGCCTCCACTACACTGAAATGTGCATATGTATCATTCTCACTTGTATTACGTGGGAAACGAGTGAACATTTTTGAAGTGTCAGGTGCTCGTTTTATAATACGAATAAATAATTAGCTGAAACAACCTCTGGACGATCAGTAATATTGGCAGTGATATATTAACTCGATAGTATTGGTTTTCCTACGTCCCTCTTCAATACCATCACTGCGTTTTCTGTAATAGTGTAACATTTCTCTTTAGCTGGGGGACATTGATGTCTTTTGTTCCCCATTGGTGAACCTTCCTCGTACTAAAAGCCTGTATGAAGTTGTTGTGAACGTTAATTATGGGGATGGAGGATGGGTTTGATGGGTGGGGCAGTACCGTGCACAGAAGCTCGATCGAATGGAGAAGAGGTATAGTGCAACAAGGTTTTGTTAGTACAAAGGAGCAAGAGGTTCCTCTTTATCGAATAGAATCTTTTGGTGTTGAACAGAATCTTCTGTGGACCTTACTCGATCAAGAGTATTGAGCCGAAGTCTATCTATTCATATCCTAAGGGCTTCTTTCCCTTTATAATGGAGGAAATTCCTTCTTTCCTTTTATAATGGAGGTAGCTAAGTCAAAAAGCATTCACCAACTCACACATATTCTACTCGCATCCACCATCCTTGCCTCCATCGCTTCTTAGTTCCTCGAGGATGACCTGACTCAAAATATTGATTCGGTACTCTCTTCGTGGTTCCATCAATAGCCTACATTGTGAAATGGGTGGAAATGGGTGCTGGTTACCTCCTTTAAAAGGGGAAGGGGCCCTTGATGTATAGATAGGTAATCAATAACATTTTAAAAGGTGCCTTAAATGTGCCAAATTTGGCATTGCAGACCATGAAAAGATAAATGAAAAATGTCGGCTGTTCAGTTGGAAGTCGATTAAAATTGATATATACTTATGCATTAGCATTCAATTTTGTCATTACTGTCACTTCACCATCCAATGGGTTTCATATCGTATTGTGTGGAAAATTATTTATGATCATCTCGATCAACCATGCACAAGTTTCTCTGTGGAAGGTAAGACATCTTTCGTAATGTATTGCAAATTGCGCGGTTACAATTTACCATAAATGTCCTCACCGCATTCAACAGAATTCAAGAAATCGTAGAAATTGTTTGATATATGCACGGGAATATCGAATTTCCGTAATCGTAATTTGATGTAAAACTAATCTTATTTGGTATATATAATACAGGCCTTAATCTCTTCCCCAACGGTGACCTACATTTTATGTATTGCTGTTGATAACATAAGATACTTACCAACTCATGGACGAATTAAGTCCAAAACTATATGACAGTAAATAGATTAACCCTTCATTCCTCCTCCCCCCCCCAAAAAAAAAAATGCCACAGGTAAAACAAATACAATATATAACGCAACGATAAGATTCTTTGAGATTGGGTCGAGATACATCCCCGACACAACGAAAGGATGGTGAATCTTCAGCTGAATAAAATCGCATGGCATACATAGATATACATATACCAAAAGCTTTTTCCCCCTTACACGGCATGTAGCCAAAAATCAAAGGCATGGAAACCACTCCACCCATTCCATCCCCAACATACTCCACTCCCCTCTACCCTCTTCCCTCCCTCTTATCTTGGCACCTCCTGGGTATATATATATATATATATATATATATATATATATATATATATATATATATATATAATATACATACATATACCAAAGTTGTTGTTTTTTTGCCTTACACGGGATGTAGCCAGAAATCAGAGGCATAGAAACCACTCCCACCCATTCCATCTCCTCTACCTTCTTCCTTTCCTCTTATCTTGGCACCTCTTGGGTGACGGGTCATCCCAGCATCTTGTCCATTGCCCTGGGTCAGAAGCAGTGTCGCAAGACACAGCACACCCACAGCAAGGCCGCTTCATTAAATCGGCAACCCCCCATCTCCGTCCCCTCATGCAGAAAGGGAGAAAACGGGGAGAAATCCCCTCAGGTTGCGTCAATTTATTGCCTGGCGGCAACAAAGATAAAACGAAAGTGGCAGAACACAGGAGAAGATTTGTTTCATACAAGTCTAGTAATGAAATAACCATTGCGTGTTCCGTGAAGCCCCCGGCAATCATTCAAAATTCTCGTGTAATATTGTGAATTTGAAAACATGGAAGACGACTTCGCCTACAGCATTCTAGACTTCCCCAAGGACAATTCAACAATGTATCTAACATTCGTATTCTAGGTTTAACTTCTCTTAGTTCGTCAATCAGCCTCTCAGTATATGACGCAAAGGTGATTTGACATTTGGAGATTCGAAAGATGAAAGATTGTAACCGAAGTCGTGTCTATTCAAACGAACTCGCTCGAGTCTTTCATGTGTGACAGAGGTTTTACTGATACTAGCTGGCCGAAATTACAACACAAAATGAATGTTCTATATCTTGTCCATTTTCGTTATAATGGCGAAAGGGACTCCAGTATATCTATGTATATATGAATGTATGTTTGCATATGCATCTATGTATGTGTGTATGAGCTGCATGCATACATGCAAGTATTTACATATGTATGTATGTACACATGGGTGTACGTGCGTATATATATATATATATATATATATATGTATATATATATATATAATATGTAATCGTGTGTGTGTGTGCGTGTTTGTGTGTATGTGTGTGTATGTGTGCGTGTATGAATAAATGCCACATGAGTACACAGGTGTTCCCCTGCCCACGTTTGGTATTTCAGGATTTGCACTTTGATAGTCTGCCATTTAAGTAAAGGATCATACTGTAAATGATTCCATAATTTCATTTTATTCGCGAAAGAAGCTTATGGACATAAATCGTGATCAAGCCTAGCACTGTTTTCGAAAGGGTGAATAGTTTTGCCGTGTTCGGTGCTTCAGCTTTGTGAAATATATATGTTTTGCGTTAAGTACAATTAGCCCCAGTTGACATATTGTTTTTGTTCCGATTACGAATTCATTTGTCGAAAAAAAGGTAAAAGAAGATTATGATATTATGGATGGGGGTCCTTGGAACGATATGCACAAAGTTTGAAGGACAAGCTTTTGTGAATATTTAGATGAAATGTTTTGAAATGAACTAGTACAAGAATATATACATATATATATATATATATATATATATATATATATATATATATACATATATAATGTGTGTATGTCTGTATGTATATGTATATGCGTGTATAAGTATATATATATATATATATATATAATATATATATATATATATAATAGACAATAAAATAGGCAAAGTATAAAAGACATAAAGTAGAACAGACATATAAAGAAATATATATATATAATAGAAAAAAGAGTAACATAAGATAAATAATATGAAAGAGTAAAGGAATGAAACAAGTCTTGATGAAAGAATATATGGAAATATTACTTTCAATAATATTATTAACTGATGATGCATCAAAACTTTAGTGTTTTCTAATGGGTATCTTTACTTACAGAAATTATGTATATCCGATGGAAGCATTACTAGTAAATTGCATGATACATATGTAGATTAAATGTAGCTCAATGAACTTCAAAGTTTACTCGATGTATATAATGTAACCGATAGTCTGCCCGGTAGTCGCACTTTATGCAAAAAGGAAAAATAAATAAATGGAATAAAATAAAATAAAATAAACAATTAAAATAAATGAATGAATAAATAAATAAGTAATCTTTCTTCTTTTCCAGGGACCAAATTCCTATGCCAAACGACGATGTGCCCGATCAAGAACGAGGGAGGCGACACGTGCATGTTCATCGTCAACTTCGAGGACCTCACCGTCAAGGAGGTCGGGGAGGAGGATGAGGTCAGCGGAGCGGCCGACAACACCATCCAGTCCAAGTGTAAGTATGCGAGATTTTTTTTTTTTTGGTGGGGGGGGGGGTTGATGGGGGTGAGAGGTAGTGAAGGATGATTTTTTGTATCTGAGGGAGGGAAGAAAAGGTGAGTTGAAGGCTTCCTGTGAATGTCAGATATAATTGGTCTTCGAGAACAAATTGTGTAATTGGTCATGGAGGGTGCATATACTCTTTACAGAATCGGTGAATAACCTTGTCTTTTTCATTTAAGAAGTTTTAAGTAGATTATCGACTTGATATGTTTTTTTCAAGATGATCCTGAGCGAGGGAATGGGTAATTACCATCTCGAAGTAGGAATTAACTATTTTTTATCTTGAGTTACTTAACACGGCACTTCACTCCAACGTAGTGGGAAGTGAGAAACCCCTGGTAGAGCTAAGCCCTGTCAATTTCGGCAAACCTTTTATTTTATTCTATTTCTATTTATTTTTATTTTATTTCATTTTATTTTTTTTTATTCTGATTTTTTTTCTTATCTTATTTAATTTCATTTTGTTTTATTTCATTTCATTTCATTTCATTTCATCTTATCTTATCTTATCTTATCTTATCTTATCTTATCTTATCTTATCTTATCTTATCTTATATTATCTCATCTTATCTTATCTTATCTTATCTTATCTTATTTGTATAGGCCAATGTCGGGGTTCCTTCCCGCCTGGCCCGGGAGGGGGAGCAGGCTCATCACGTTGTTCAGATCGACATTTCATGGCCGAAGAAACCGAAGTCAAGAAGGCTTCTGCCATGCGAATACTTGTTGCACAAAACATCTTTCAGACGGCAATGGGATTCTTCGCGTTTTGGGACAACGGCGAGGGTTCTCTTTGTCAGAATAATCCTGCCTTTTGGTGTTCAGAAAAATATGTAAATACGACCTTGGCTGTAGGTTGATCATATATGATTTCAACCCTTATGGACTGAGGCGTAGGGTTTCTGTCACCTGAATAAACTCGTCCGAAAGTGATGAATTGGCCTATGTTACTCTCAGCGCAAACTGAGACGCAGGTGACATAGGCAACGCAGCACAGTGGAAAGGCAAACTTCCTGTTGCTGAATTAAAGTATAAGTTGAACTTTTCTCTCATTAACCTACACGCTTCTCGATCAGCCTTACCCTTGCGTAACCTTTAAAATAAATTTCAAGTCTCAAGGAACCCCTGCGCAAAAAAAAAAAATATATATATATATATACCATATCTTTCTCATTTCATTTTCATCGTAATAATAGGTTAGATAGGATGATGTCTGTATCAAATTATTACAGTAACCAAGAATATGTCGTGCGTGTTTAATTATATTACGTATATGAAATTAAATAACAAATAAAAAATGCATTAGCTTCTCTCATTTGTTCTCGCGGAACCCTTAGAGACCTTTTGCGGAACCTTAGGGTTCCGGAGAACCTTTGTTGAGAAACGCTGGTCTAGATGTATTACCTCACCTTTTCGAAAGAGAGAGAAAAAATCTACTTGAATTCAACAACAGGAAGTCTGCCTTTGGTCTGTGCTGCGTCGCCTGTGTCGCCTGCGTGGCGTCTCAGTTTGCTTTTAAGCCTAAGGTCACCTTCTCCAGATGAAATAACAACTTATCTAATTTCTAAGTTATCATTGGCATGAGCATTATTGTTACGGAGATATTTCTTTTTCTTCTTCTGAATAAAAATAATGTTGAAGATAATTTGATGTCAGAAAAAAGTACAACTTTTAATATGAACAAGTGCTATAAAAAGTGGGTTTTACTTAAAAAAAAATTAAGATTAACTCGTACACTCACCCGGTTCATGTCGAAAAGTAAAACCCGGCAGCACAGATATTAGCAGAAATAAACTCGCCATTCCACTCCCACGCAATGGGAAGTGAGAAACCCTTAGTAAGGTAAAACCTTGTAAGTTACGGCAAGCACTTATTTATTTATTTATATGTTTTTTATTTTCTATTACACACACACACACACACACACACACACACACACACACACACACACACACACACACACACACACACACACACACACACACACACACACATATATATATATATATTTTTTTTTTTGGCTGACTTTGGGTCGCCTCCCCGCCTGTTCAAGGCTATTGGGAACAAGCGTAGCAAGCTCGCAGTGGGTCCCGGAGTCGAACTCACGACTTTCTGCTTATGAGCTTCTGGGCTACCGCGCGGCCCTAGCAAAAATATTAATAATTGAAACAGGAGAACAGGTAGAGGAATGAAACAAGATAAAACAAGAAGAATTTGAATAAATAAATTAATTTTCCTGGGGACGGTTCGCCGTTGGTAAGGGCGTCACCTTTTGTGGTGGAGTTTAAGGGAGTGAAGAGGGGAAAGAGTGAGAAAAGGGTAGGAGTGAGAAAGGTGTGAGAATTGAGAAGAGTGAGAAGTAAGGGAAGAGCAAAGAGTGAGAAAAGAGTAAGGA